>NC_081777.1:27209942-27312442 GCF_963082965.1 Carassius carassius
CACAAAAGATATATATATATAGTGAGGTGGGCGGGGCTTTGAGGAACATACCACACCCCTTACACCCCTCCCCACCAATGAACACACACGAATCAAAGAGTGACTTGGATACACACTCAGGAAAAGAAGCGCAACCTCAGTGAAAACTTTCTGGCACACTGAGCACCAACACCAGTAAGTACAGACACATGGCAGCCCTATGAGGCTGAGAGCAGCATTCAGAAAACATACAGTAAATACACACATCCGATTCCTCTTTACATGAGGGGGGGCATGTCTGTACACGTCTAACCTTTCATGCGAGGGTCGAAATGTCAAAGAGCATCGCGGGAGCACCATGCAAACCTGAACCCACTTACAAATGTCTGTACCCTCTTTTTTAAAGTGGAATGCTTTTTATGAAACAGATTTATTCATTTTAACCTTTTGGATTCATGATTTAGACTCTTGAGTGTCTTTTTTTCACTTCTTCTTAGTCAGTTGCTCTACAATATACTCTTAAAAATACAGGCTCTGTATCGGTCTTTAACCTGTTCTTTAAGCTTTAACATCCATGAGACCTTTCCATTCCAGTTATTTTAAAGGAATAGTGCATTCTATATATATATATATATATATATATATATATATATAATTAATGGCACTATGTTATTTAAGAGTTTGTTTCATCCTCTGAACAATTTTTCAAAATGTTGCATTACATCACTTACTCACAATTGGATCTTCTGCAGTGAATAGGTGCCGTCAGAATGAGAGTCCAGACTGCTGATAAAAACATCCAAATTGTTACCACAAAAGAATGGATTACCACAAGTTATGACTCCAGTCCATCAAATAACATCTTGTGAAGCGAAAAGTTGTGTTTGTAACTGAGTTATTTATCCATAACATTGCTTTCTCCAGTGGAAAAGTCTGTTTAAAACAGTTCGAAACAAACATGTTTAATTTTAATATGAGTGGAAAATAGCGAACAGTCTTTTTCACTGGAAGATCATTATCATGGATTATGGACTCATTTGTTTCTTACAAACAGTTTTTTTATTTCAAAAGATGTTAATTGATGGTCTGGATTTGTGTGGATTATTGTGATATTGTTATCAGCTGTTTGTACTCTCATTCTGACGGCACCCATTCACTTCATCTGTTGGATAAAAACTCATCTAGAGCTTGTATGGCACTGTGGTTTTCATGTTGTTGTTTTTTTTTTTGGGGGGGGGGGGGGGGGGTCTTATGCCTTTTTTTATTTAGATAGTATAGTAGAGTGACGACAGTAAAGCATTGAGTGGAGAAAGGGGAGCAGGATTGGCAAAGGGGAATCAAACTCGGGTCGCCATGAGTGCAGCTGCGCTGTATTGCGACACACTAACCACGAGGCTATCTGCACCAATGAGGTTTTATTTTTGGGTGAACAATTCCTTTGAGAACTATTTACTGAAAAGTTGTCTGAAGAACCAAAAATGCTTTATGATTGTATTCTACTTTTTTAAACCTTTATTTTTAAGAGCGTGTCACAAAACGTTTGTGTGTGTGTGTGTGTGTGTTTGTGTAATATTAAAAGTTGAAAAAGATAAAAAATAAATAAATAAATAAAAAATCTCTTGTACTCCATCATGATGGACAACATATGAAAACACTTTGTTTTGAAGCAATCCAATAAAACCCCAGATGAATGCTACTTTTAGGTAATTTGCTGTTCTTGACTAACCATGTATAGGCACTGCCAGATTTCAAGTTTTTAGTTTTAGAATAATCATGTCATTAACCTGTTTCATGTTTTGCGGACGTTCTTTGTCGGACATGGCATGAGATCAATTTGTGTTCAAACGGTGAAGCGGTCTCTGTAGGGTTTGTATACATTTCGCTGGCATTTAAAACTCAGTATAGTTTGTAAAGAGGGGAGTTATTCAGCTCTCTTGGATCAAATCACATCTCACGTATTCGTTTAGTGAGGTATTTAAATATTACATCCTAAAGCCTCCACCCTAGGCCTGAGATGAGAAATCCAGACCCCCAAAGCCTCAGAGGAGTCCACAAATGTCTGTAATAATTCATAAATGCACTGCATATTTAGGTCTATAACTCAATGCTACATCAGTGAAGACAGAAAGAAAAATTCATCTCATTCCGAAGGATAAAGCCTGACGTGGACGCACAGGTGCGAGCAATATTTTGCGGATATCCAGTTAACTAAACACACACTTTACTTTAAATCTACCTCGTGCATTTCTTTACATTCCATACTCATTTGGCAATCACTATGAAATTATACCTTCCACCTTTAATTTCAGTTGCACTTAATATCATCACTGTAATTACATCACTTTTACAGGCTCCTCATCAAAAAGGCTTTAACGAAAAAAATTAAAACTGTAAAGCTCCATTCAGTCTAATTAAGCCATCATCATTTATTTTTTGCATGAATATCAAGCCATAGACTCATGCAAACACTGACTGTTAAAATAGACAAAGCTTTTAAGCCATCAAATGTTAAAACTTCTCTCAAACGATGAGAGAAGCATGTTATTTTATTCCTGGATACTTGGCCTTTGGATTGTGATGGATAAATATTTCATTTTTCATAGCTCTAGGCATTGCCATTGGTTTTTGTTCTTCTTCCAGAACATTCAAAGGAACATGCAAATGTTCCCCCATTGGCAATAGCTTTGATTGATATCGTCTAATGTCATGCACGGACCTTCTATCAAATAAATAAATAAAACAAACATACATTCAACCATCATAAATGCACGGTTCTCCAGGGTTGAGCATTTTTATAACCTGTCATGTGCTGTGTTTTCTCATAGTGGTTCAACATGTGGATGTAATATCTGACACGCTTGTGGTATCATGTCTGTCGTGCTGGAACAAAATCTGACAGATGAAATATCTGGACGACATACAGTAAAACAAGCAATCGTCTGATAGCAGGGGCCCTGCAGATGGGATAGGGAGTGTACAAAGCACATTCAACATGCTTTGGACACTTGGACGCAAGCGTGTGACTTCTGACACGACAAAAAAGGCTTCGCTATACTAATCGGAGCCTGTTCAGTCTTTAGAGTCGTCTGCATTTCACATCAGATGATGCACTCATATGTGGTTTGATCGCATATGAAATTTTCCTTGAATCATGACATTCAACATGACACTTTTTTCTAACGTTTATATCATATGCTTACAGTTACCTCAGATGATCGAGTTATCAGGGGATCTCTGAGATGTTTATGATTAGCAACAAAAGTACGCTAAGCCCAAAGACCTAGCAAAAATGATGATAAAATTTGATAAAATCACATTGGGTAAATCTGAAATGAACTGGAAAGAAATGTCCAGGTCATATGTCACCTCAATAAATAAATAAATTAATAAATTACACAAACACTTTTTTTTCCCATATAAAGAAAGTCTATACTGACTTTATTTTCATGCCAATGATCTTTGCCATTTATCTTTGCCACTTTGACCCAATTTTTTGCCATTTATTCTAATGTGAAAAAAATATTTGAAATATAATAAATAATGATATTTTTATTTAATTTTTTAAAGCATACACACAACACCCGTTTAAAACTTTGGGGTCAGTAAGATTTTTTATTTTTTTTTTATCTTATATTTATTCATTAATCGAACATAACAGTTAACACTTTTACAATGTCAAAAAACAAAATTTTTTTTTTTACATTTTTACATTGAAATTCAATTACATTTTTGAAAACATTAAAATACAAACAGTTAATTTTTTTTTTTTTTAATTCTTAATAAATACCTTGGTGAACATAAAAGACCTCTTTCAAAAGCATTACAAAAATTCTTACCAACCCCCAACTTTTCAGTGGTACTGTATATATATTCTTATCTTTTAATGTTGAGGTGAAATATGACTTACAGATTTCTTCATGAGATTCCCCCTACTGCACATACAAGAGAAATCAAAGAACATAAAACAAGTAAAACAGCTCTTGATGGGCCTAAAGGGCTTGGGTGTGACATCACTGACCTACTACTGCTGCAAATCTCACTTCCAGCAGAATTCATAATGAGCTCCAGAGCTGAACAGCCTTTCCTGTCCCATTAAACACTGCTTCAGATCTAGGCTGGTGCTGCAAGCCGTCTTTGACCACTTTGTTGACACATTATATTTGCCTGCTTATGGCACTAAACATTTTGCATGAATCATTTTCATTTCTGTGGTCATAATGTGGTTTTGTGTTCCAAAGTCATAAACATAAGTGTATATATGTCTCTCGTGTCTGACTGTGTTGCTTTTTCTGGTTGGTCTGAGAGGGCAGTATTTGGCAGTAAGTTGATGATTCATGTCAATTTTACAGTAGAGTTTGAATCTGTATTAGTCGTATTGTTTTGGGTCGACTAACAAACAATCTTAGGTCATATAGTCAAAGTGTGGTTATGTTGTGGTCTGTATAATAAGCACTTCAGTCAGTCTAGTCTATAGATGTGCTCTGGTCAGGACAAACAGGTTCTGGTTCCAGTAAGCAGCCAGAGTAGAAGAAGCTGAAGGGCCAACATCGGCCAGAGAGATGGACTCAAACTGCAGCCACCACCACAGTCAGACGCGTCCTCCTGCGGTCAATACAGAGACGTTAGTGATTTCAACCTCACATAAACACACCTACATAATACAGTAAGGCCAGGCAGTTCAGTTCAGACAAAGCAGCTTAAAAATCCTTGCACACAGAGTGCGAAAATAACATATGCATTTTTTTCTTTCTTCTTCTTTCTTTGTTTATTTATTTATTTTTATTTGCCATACTTTCTTATCAAAGTACTTGCTATGGATGCGAAAACACAGAATATAGAACCTGATCCGATTTTCCTTTTTTTTCTTTTTATGACAGACATACTGTATGTTTAAGAGGCAGTGTGTCAATGTGATTAACACAACGTGAGGCTGTATTTATTTTTTAATGTGTGAAAATTTATTACGAGTGTGCAACGACCTTAATGGTTTCCACCTGTTTTGTTTTTTAAAACATTGCATTTGGTTTGTTTCTGGTTTAAGGTGGTCTATCTGCTTTAACCAGTGTTGTATTGTTAACTAAAACTAAGATTTAATTAAGACTGAAATAAAATTAAATATAAACAATACAAGAAAAAAAAACTATGTTGCTTTGGCTCAAAATTGATGAACTAAAAATACTAAAATTTAAACAGACAGAAAAATTAATTAAAATAAACTTACAATAATAATAATAATACAAAATTAAAAAAATATATTAAACAAAACAAAATATGAAAATAACTAAATTTAAATGTAAGCTGAAACTATAAAAATAAAAAGCTAATTAATAAATATGGTATGAAAATAACACATGCTAACATCATTTGACCAGTGTTATTTTACTATATTTTAACATATTTAAGTTGTTTTTATTTTATTTAAAGTTATTAATTTTGTTGCCTTTTTGTTTAAATATATATATATAGTGTTCCTGTAGCTCAATTGGTAGAGCACTGCGATATCAATCGCAAGGTTGGGGGTTCGATTCCCCGGGAACACATGTACAGTACAGACCAAAAGTTTGGAAACATTACTATTTTTAATGTTTTTGAAAGACGTTTCTTCTGCTCATCAAGCCTGCATTTATTTGATCAAAAATACAGAAAAAACTGTAATATTGTGAAATATTATTACAACTTAAAATAATAGTTTTCTATTTGAATTTACTTTAAAAAAAAAAAAATTTATTCCTGTGATGCAAAGCTGAATTTTCAGCATCATTACTCCAGCCTTCAGTGTCACATGTAACATCCAGTCTGTCACATGATCATTTAGAAACCATTCTAATATTCTGATTTATTATGAGTGTTGGAAACAGTTCTGCTGTCTAATATATTTGATGAATGAAAGGTTAAAAAGAACTGAATTTATTCAAAATAAAAATAAAAAATTATAATAATATATATTCTAATAATATATTTTCTTTACTATCACTTTTTATCAATTTAACACATCCTTGCTGAATAAAAGTATTGATTTTATTTAAAAAAAAGAAAGAAAAAAAATATTGACCCCAAATTACTTACCAGTAGTGTATATTGTTATTACAAAATATTTATATTTTAAAAACATAGCTTCTTCTTTTTTTTTTTTACTTTTTATTCATCAAAGTATCCTAAAAAAGTATCACATGTTCTGAAAAAATATTAAGCAGCAGAACTGTTTACAACTTTGATAATGAATCATCATATTAGAATGATTTCTAAAGGATCATGTGATAATGATCCTAAAAATTCAGCTTTGCATCACAGAAATAAATGATAATTTAAAGTATAATACATTTTAATATATATATACACACATACACAAACACAAACACACAAGTTGTTGTTGTTTTCAGCAGGAAGAAGACCCGCAAAGAATGTAGCTCAATTACATGACAGTATGATATATGTGAAATGAAAAATATATTGTGAATATCAAAACATGTTTTGGCTGAAGTCAAAAGGAATAAATCAAATCAATGACATGCATGCAAAAACTCTTGCTGTAGAAATAATGCACGACTGATGGTCTAGGTGAAACTAGACTTGCGTGCAACAGTAGGCGTGTGTGAAGGGCTTGCCAATGAAAGTCCTGGGATGCCCCAGGTTTGAGAGGCATAGCATCATCGACGTTAGGACGGAAACACATCTGGAGTTTCCTATGTTTATACCACAGAAAATCTCTCAGGGAACTAGCTGAAAATGCACTTCCTACTTTCACAGCAGAAGGAAAGCAGTGGCGTCCTGCCTCTAGATCCATACTGAGGCAATGAATAAACAATATTTTAGCCTACATCTAGACCCTTATATGACATGACAACCAGATAAAGTCTAGCATGCAACAATTAATTCAATAAAGAGTTAAGAACGATTCAAAGAAATAGTTTAAAATATAAAAATGGAAGCACACAACAAGATGAAACTGACCATCAAACACAAAGCAGAAACAGCAGCAAAATGATGGATGAGTAATAGGTCAATGAAGAAGAGCCACTGATTGGACACAAAGGCTCATCCTAGCAGTGATGGGCATGATGAGCAACCAATGAGCATTCAACGTGCAAACAGAAAGGACATGTATGTTAGTTAAAAAAGAAAAAAGCAAGCAGTGAATGATTAAGACACATTTGTTGAGAATGACCCATTTTGGTTATAACTTACATCTGCGTTGTTGTCAAAGCAGACATCCGGTCCTTTCCTGTAGCGAGGGTTCTGGGCCAGCACGCATGGATCAGGACCAGTAGCTGAAAGAGGTCAATAAGGACAATAGCCAAAACTGAAAAAAAAAAGTTGGCCAGGCTTATATACTTGAGGACTAATTCAATACATTTTTCCACCTATGTTTGGGACCCATTTTTTGGGTGGGAACTTAGACTTAGTAACCACTAAGTCGACCTCTAATAACTTTTATGTACTGTAGTGGTCCGGGAGTTATTTATTGTTGTGATTTTTATTTATGTATATCATATTTGAGCCAGCTAAATAAGCACACAAACTAAATAAATACTTCATACATTCCTTAAATAGTTTGCCCAAATAGTTGAAGTCCAAAAAATTACATTCAGGACAGTGGACTCAAAACTCAATTCCTGCTCTGCAGTTTAGCTCCAAATCAAACCTTTCTAGTATTCCTGAAGAGCTTGATTATCTGGATCAGGTGCGTTTGATTAGGGTTGGAGCTAACTGTGCAGAGCTGTAGCCCCCCAGGAATTGAGTTTCAGACCAATGGTTAATAAATGGCTTCTGAAACAAAGAGATGCGTTTGTACCAAACAATTATCTCAAGCTTCTGCTAGCTGTAGTTAGTGGTGTTCCAGCAGATGGTGTAGGATGTAGGTGTTGGGTTAGCCTTTATTGACCCCCAGAGCTGTGTGGAGTACTTCTATCTCGAACCAGATTCAATGCTATTATAAAGCTTGTAAGAGCCAGCACATTTTTTGATATAACTCCGATTGGATTTGTCTGAAAGTCATATGCACTGTGCACTATTCCTTTAAGAAATCAAACCCATGACTCTGTTGTTTCAGGCACCTACTCTACTGATTGAACACGAGAGAATCATTTGAAGGATACAGGGCTGTTCGGCTTGTCTCAGTGGTTTGGGATCGCAGGACAGACAGGAACTCTTGGCGTCAGAGATCAGAAAAACCAAATTTGTGTTTGGGAGCTTCTCAGCCCGGTACATTCTTGGAAAAAAAGGTGGGAAAACAGCAAAGTCATTAAAACAAACAGTTCTTACAGTTCTCAAAAGCTTATATCATAAGAGAGGGTTGATACATCTCTAAACTATGCAGATATAAGCCTCATCGAGACCACCCATTTTACAGAAGGAGCAGTAAACATAAGCAAGCATAAACGGCTGCCGACTTGAAACATTATGCATAAGCTCTTTGTCAGGAATCAATTATACACATCTTAAATATCCAAAACCGTCCCAACATGTGTGCATGTCTTTAGTAAGTGTAACAGGAGATGAGTATATTATATTGGAAATCTGCTTCGCTTGGCAGCTTGTTACGTACTGTCATCGCCGAACGAGTTTTTAGCCAAGAGTTTTCTTTATAGCGTTCTCTTTTATAGCTCTCCTCCCTCTCTTTAAAAAAGAGTGACACAGGTTTTTGCAGCGGCCTGTGTGCATGTAAACGTATAAATTGGGATGTGTGCGTGGAAGTTCTTTGTTACACATCACCTGCTCTCTTGGTAATCACAGGCTGTTTACCGCTACCCAGCATGCTCGGTGGTGCATAACGAGCCTCAGATCATAGCGGCCACCGGGTCACACTCACACAAACACATATGCACACACACACGGAGGGCTTGATGATCACAGAGAAGCATGAAGTCCTAAAGTTCAGTGGCTCACATCTGTCTGCCCTCTGAGGAATGCTTTATTCATGAGCGCAGGAGAGGTTATTAGAGCAAAAAGGGTGCTTCAGGTGGGTTTTTGTGGTCTCCATGAAAAACATCCTGTGAGAAATTATAGCGATGTTCCAAAACCTAGTGAGTTGCATACTCAGACATCATTTTAAAAGGTTAGTTCACACAAAAATGAGCATTTTAAAATCACTTACTCAAAGTCATGTCACTCTAACACTGGAACTCACTCATTTTTATTGTATGAACAAAAAACGCCTTGTTCAAAATAGTGTTTCACAAAATAATGTTAGTAGTGCTTACCTGGAAATAATAGCAGCTTTGTGACTAAAATGTAAAAGTTGGAATGAGTTTTTGCATGGATTTACTAAATATGTTTAACACATTTTCATTGAACTTCATATAACAATTGTTTGTTTCTATAACTTATTCACAAAACAAATCCAGAATGTACACTACCATTCAAAAGTTTGGGGTAAGTTCCTTTTTTTTTTTAAGAAATTTATTTTTTACAGCAAGGGTACACTTAATTGATCAAAGTAGACATTTATAATATTACAGAAGATGTATGTTTCAAATACATGCTGTTCTTTTGATCTTTGTTAATCAAAGAATCATAAGGACAAAATCCTTAAATAAATGTATAAAGTTCCCACAGAAATATTAAACAATTTTCAACATTGACGTTAAGAATTGTTTTATATATCAGCTTGATTTATAAGACACTGAAGACTGGAGTAATGGCTGTTTATTACAGAAATCAAAATATTTAGTTATTTTAAACTAAAAATATTTTTTTGCCATTTTAAACATATTAAAATATTAAATTGTAATAATACTTTTAAAATATTTCTGTTTTTACTGTCCTCTTTATTGAATACATGCAGCCTTGTTAAGTATAATTTTAAAGAGGCTTGCAAAATATAAATACTATTTATTTATTAGTTTCAAACAGTAGTTATGTAGGTTTAACAAAAGTCTTATACTCATTATTTGGTGGAATTTAATTAATATTGAAGTGCAACAGCATTAAATATTGCAAAAATAATATCAATTTTCGCAAATATTATTTTACCCCAGTATAAACACTGAAAACATTACATTTGCTGCTGGATATATTTGCATCTATTTGATTTATACTTTTTGATTAAAAAAACAGCATTATGTAGGAAAAACTGAAATACACATACAGTATTTTAATTGTCAACTCAACACTTATTTTCATTCTTTAAAAAGAAATCATGAAACATTAACATTCAATTATTGATTTTATTGGCACTTCTTGCAGTTCATCAGTTGGCTGAGACTATTTGTTGCCTAAGGTCTTAATTTGGTATTGATACCATGGGACAAGAAGATGGTAATGCACTGAGGCCAAAATTTCAGTATTGATTCAACCCTAGTGTCTCTGTAGGCAGTAGACAGCAAGGCAGCTCACTAAGTTTAAAAACAGAGGCATTATATAACCTCAGAGGGGAGTGTGTTATCCAAAAATAAATAAGAAGTCTAATTTGCCGTAGTCTCCTTGATGTTCAGTTTAAACCATCCTTTCGCTGGCAATTCCTGCAGTCCTCTCATCAGTACATGCGTTCCTTTTGCCTGAGCTGGTGTTGATGTCTATGCGAGCGAGATTGAATTACATATGCCGAAGCTCAGGTCTTGAGCTCCTGAGATCTCACAAATGGATTTCTCTTGTTAAACTTTACATGTCTAAAGTAGTTAACATGGAAGAAAAGCTATCGTACGCAGAGTTACACGTGGGGCTCGTAAAAAAGGCGTAGAGTTTCTGTCAGGCCGGGCACCCCCACCCACCCCAACACGTTTCGCTTTAGCGGTGTTACATTAAACAGCACGGCCAGAGGGATTTACGGCCGACTGGACGTCGGACGGATCCAGGGAACGAGGGAGCAGAGGGGACGGAAAGAAAAAGAGAAGGAAAGCTGAGCTGCTCGCTCCTTGGAGAGATGACTTACCGGGATGAGCAGTTATCCAGGAAGAGACAGAAAGACATCGCTGACATCATCTGCACATGCTCACACGCACTCCCACACACGCGGACAGAGGGAATGCGGATGGATTTATGCGCACACAAACAGAAAAACAGTCCTCACCTGGAGCAGTTTCCACAGTCCATAGCTCCAGAGAAAGATTTGTTCTCGTTCTCAAAGAAATACTGAGTCTGTTCGGTGATACAGCTCTCTTTGGAGAAGGCATCCGAGAGGTCATCCTCCGAGTATGCTGCCAACACACAAACACACCAGCAATATCAAAACATATATATCATGTATATCAAAACACACAAGCGCAGGTCAACAGCATATGTAACAAAATGCATGCGGCTTGTTCAGTTGATGCAAACTACTACAGCAGTTCTTGAACATTTTGACAACTTAACAGCATTGCATGAAATCAATTAGAATTTTACTTTATTTCAAATGTAAAGTTGACTTCATTTAATCAATGCATTTAAATGACATAATTCCATCCATGTAATATATGTTTACAGTATGTACTGTAGATGATAAAAATGTTGTGTAACATTATTATAAATATTAGTATTACTTAAATATATATGGATGGAGGATGTATAAAAATAAAATAAATTTAAATGTACAGATTTTTTCCCCTTTTGAAAAATCAGTATACATACATCATGCCACTAGTATTTTCGCCAACAATTGCGTAGAATTAAAAAGTTAGAATTTTCGTGATTTATAAAAAAAAAAAAAAAGAAAAAAAACTAAAGAATTAAAAGGTTCTTGATTTTACAAAATCCAACGTTTTTTATGCAAATCGAAGAGCCAGAAATTCTGGGTTTTGTTTCTGAAACATACCTGTTCCCACTATATTTGGGAGAGTCAAACTGAGAAGTAGCTGCTGCAAAACTGACCTAAAAGGAAGAAACAAATGAGAACATCCACTTCACACTGCAGTCCTTTTCTATGTGTGTTTCTCTCTAGCCCCTTTCACACTGCCATTCCGGCAAATACACGGGTAAAGTGTTCCGGCAATTGTTCCTGGGTCGCTAGATTTCGCACTTTCACACTGCCAGTGATTACCTGGGATATGTGAATGCTTTCACACACAACCTGTAAAGGTCCCGTAACGACACGTGACATCAGGGCGTGACGTGTAATGTACGAGTCGAAAACATTAGGCACGTTATACTTTCACTGAAGCAAGCGAATGATCTCGGCGTCAGCGCGGAAAGTGAGGAACTAAGTGATCTCCGCTTCATTACAGTTTGCACATATTTTTCCGTCGCAAACGTTGATCTTCCTTCAAAACAGCCGGTAAAAGAGTCGCACGATAACACGCATCATCACTTCGACACGGCATTAGATCTGGCTTTTGTTCATACAGCGCTTGTCCCGGGTTGAACCCGGCAATGTTACTAGGTCCCCAACCCGGGTTCAATGGCGGAATCAATCCCAAGCAATTTGCCGGGTCCGACATGCAGTGTGAAAGGGGCTTATGAGTGGTTTCTATTTCTTCTTATCTTACCAGACCGCAGTGGAGGCCCACCAGCCTACAGTCAGCATATCTGCTATCGTTGGCTGTCAAAAACAAACACACAAACATATATGCAACAATCTTGACAGATTTTGGACTTTGTTTTCACATTACAGAAGTCTATCAGAAACCCCTACATTGATGCTTTTTAAAGAAGTTGACACATATTCTTTACCACATATATAGAGCGGGGTCCGGCAGCAGCTTTAGTTTCTCTCTCCGGGTCGCAGACGGATTGGTAGTCATAGGTTTTATTAAAAGAGAACAGTGAGGTATTGACCAAAGTAATCATCAGAACAGGGTCCACTTCACCAAAGAACTGACCTATCTGAAACATCAGAGTCAGAAAATGAAAACTACTACTTTGTGTGACTGTTAGTACACAAGCATTGCTAGACCTGGCATTAACCTTGTAAATATATTCTACCTGTGTGATATATTCATCCTGATTGGACATGAGCAGGAATCCGCCATCATCCAGAATCACGCAGTCCACTTGCTGAGGAGTAAAACCAGCCATTCATCAGAAACCGAGGGTGAAAGCAGCTTTAGATAAGTGGCTGCAGAGGTCAGAGCAGCATGAAGCAGTCAGCGCCCTACCTTATCATTTCTGAGGCACCCGCAGATCTCATCCTTGCACTGCGGAGAGGAAATTATGTGAGGAGAGAGCTAAGAACTCATGAAACAAGTCTTTTGCAACATTTATTAGAGCGAGTCAATTCATCTCCGCTCTCAGACAGCAATATCGGCCCATCTAGAGAGGCTGCGTTTGTGACTAAACAGCTTCCACATGTGCCGATAAGGAAACGAGGGTCATTTCTGCTTACATTTTTCTTGGTGGTAGCATTTATGAAGCTGTTCATCCAGGCTGACACATTGAGTTTGACTCCCACCACTGTATGATAACACAAAACACACACTGTCATCGGTGTTGAAATCCTACTCACGCGAGGTCAACAAATATAATGATAAAAGATTCAGATGATGAGTTGGAAGCAATGTCAGGGTCAGACAAAGCTCAGAAATTAGTGTAGAGAATGACCAAACAATTAGTCATAGCCTTCATTAGTCATCAGTGATGAATCATTAAAACACAAGCTAAATTATTTACGCAAGAACTGTGCAATTTCATTAAAACCAAATACCAGTGACATTACTGGTTTTTTTTCTTTTTACTTAACCACAGAGAAATGACTTTACTACTGGTTGGAAATTCTTGATAATTCACTATATATGGGCCTATTAAAGCAAAACAGTTATGACATTTATTATATCGAGCAAATATTCAATAGAAAACGTTTTCACTATCATTCAAAGGTTGTTTTTTTTCATATTCATGAAGGCTCCTTTTATTTGGTCAAAATTACAGTAAAAACTTTTATTTTATTTTATTATTATTACTGCACATTTCATATTGGAATATATTCGATTTCCAGTGAATTTTTAGCAGCCATTACTCCAGTCTTCATTATCGCGTGATCTTTCAGAAATCATTATTATTATCAGTGTTGAAAACTGTGATTTGTGGAAAATGATACTTTTTTTTGCATTGTTTGATGAAAAGAGGATTTAATAGAACATTTATTTAAAAAATAGAAATATTTTGTAATATAATAAATCATAAAATCTTTACTGTCATAATTTCTTTACTGTCACGTTTAACCAATTTAATGCATCCTTGGTTGATAAAAGTCTTAATATTAATAATAAAAAGATCATACTGACCCAAACTTTTAACAGTAGCTGTATATTTTTAAGAGCTTACCAGCAGGTTTGAGTTTTGCTCCATTAATGTCCAAGTCCACTGCTTTACTGACAAGGATACCGGACTCATAACCAGACTCTCTGCTCTCTGTTTCAAGGGAAAATACAGCACAAATGCAGAACAATAAAATGCATCTAAGGTCAGACTGGCCCTCTTTGCTCTATTTCATTTAACTAATCCAAATAGACATGCTTTCAGTATCCAAATGCTGTTAATGCAATTCTTCTGGTAACACCTGCCAACTTAAATGGTAAAACCTCACATAAACACAAGGACCAGGCGTTCCCCTGGGATTGAGTTTTGGCACATGGGTGCTTCTTGACCGTGTGTGTATTAGTGCTGCAGACCACACGTGCGTGAATGTGAGGTAGTCTCATTGAATGGTAATCCCCCAGTAATATAAGCTTACTCGACCTTGCCAGCAGATCTGTAGGTGCGCATTTCAAGTAGATCAACAGCTGTCTTAGTAAAGCAGTGTGCCAAAGAGAGCACACATCGATCCAAATGTAAGAAAAGGGATGTGTACTGAAAGAACAAGAGTGTGCTTCTTACTGTTGATGTATGGGGCGGTGAAGATGTATATGTCATTGTCCAGACTCCTTTTGTAAAAACTTGAGTCATAGGTCTCTGAATTTTCACCCCATTCTTCCCCAGCACTGAGAAAAAGAGAGAAAGCGAGAGAATATTAAACCTTTTTACTTGAATTTTTGTTCACTTTCCTACAAATACAATAAGAAGAAAGATTAAATTATAACTGTGTAAATTAAATCGCTGAGGCTTCCATCTATGAATATAAATATCAAGCAATTAATAAATTAATTTAAAGTGCAGAAATAAGTCTCAGAGAGGTGACATAAATCTCAAGATAAGTATTAATATTACAGCATATCAGGAATTATTTTACAGAAAATAAAATAAAGCCACACCATATAAAGTAAATAAGACTGCATTTATGAGGTTCAAGCAAAAAAAAAAAAAAAAAAAATATATATATATATATATATATATGATTGTGGGGAAAAAATATTATTTATAAAGTTAATCAGCAATGACACATCAATGTCTATGATAAGTAATAACAATACAACATGCCAGACATTTGAGGAAGAGGAGAATCTGAAAGTGACAAGTGGAAAATCTCAGCCATGTCAAGCAAACCTTATATTTCCCCCAGAGAAACAATGATTAGCAGTATATACATGCTGTTCAGTGCCAGAAAACACAAAAGGATTGTGGTTGGTGCTGTTAAGCTCCAAAAAAGACAAAGAAAACAGGTATTTTGTTTTTGGAACCGAGGTGAGTAAATATGAACTGCAAATAAGTGCACCACAATAGCTTCTTAAACACAGTCCTGCTGTTTTACACCACCAGAGTAAGTTTATAAACTCAGCCACTCGCTCTCATAGATTTGAGCTAATAAAGACAGGAGAAAGAAAGCGAGAGCTGCACATGGCTCCTATAAGAAATCTCAAAAGAATCACTCTGTACTAGAAACATCCTCTGAAACATCCTCTCTCACTCTTTCTTTCAGTCTCAACCGCAGACCCCTGAGGGGTTTGCAGACAGAGGAAAGATCGTAAAGAATTTAGCACATCTCACACACACTTGCACACATGGGGATGGAGAAGTGAACATATTTCACACAACTGAAACTTACCTTTTAGGATACACACGTGTAATGCCGCCATCTGTAGCCACAAAGCGTGCCAAAACTCCATCTCTAGTTAAATTTTAAAAAAAAGACGTCAGTATGTTAAGCATGCAGTTTAGAAGTTTCCCAAAGACCCCAAACAGAAACCAAGCAACTCTAGCTCTAGCTGTAACTAGCTTTACACCTGTGAGTGTTTTGTTTAGGTATTCTAGCCTTGTACTTTAAATTAAATTACGTTAAGAACGTTCCCGAGTAACTAATAACACATTCAGCCTCCAAATAAGAAAAACATAATGGAATATTTGGGTCATTCCTCAGTGTACAAATTTAACTGAAACACCATTTGTTAAATTGAAAACACAATTTTGAAATGTGTCACATGCATTAAGAACTGTGTTTTGGGACTACCACATGGTTGGGTTCTTTAATCCTGGTAATAATTGCTAGACTCTTGAGTTTGCTTTTGACAATAAGACAGCAGTCTTATTCATGTCAGGACTCTAAATAGAGCTTTGTGTTCAGCAGTTATACGAAGGCGTCTCTCTGGTCTGCAGAGATCTTTGTGCTTGAAAACTTGAGGCATTTAACACAGACGTAGAAGAGTGTCTTATGTTGTTCCATGTGTGTGTTTTTTGCTGTAAACTTACACATTCTGATCCTTCCAGACATTGACGAGGTCTGCTGTGAGACCGGCGTCCAGCAGCAACCGGTTTACAAGAGTGAGATTACCTGAACAATACAGACAAAGAGAAAGGAAAGTCTTTATAGTCAATAGTTTTGGATTATGTCATGGAAAACAGGATTTTCCCATGTTCAAACTTCCCTGTTGACCCAGAATGTGGAAACTAACTGCAAAACTAAATAAATCTTTATGACTGTGACAATCATTTAAACAAAACAGTTGAAATGAAAAAAAAACAAAACAAAAAAAAACTAGAAATTGTAAAACAGATGTGGTTTGTCAGTCTAGTGTATACATATTGTTATGTTGCTAATCATAATTCTACATAAACATACATACATATATACACACAAACCTACCTTACTTCTCAGGAGAAAAATAATGCTTATTAAGCAAAGATCTTTGGGTGTGTTCATGAGTTAGCGCTAGCATCTCTTTACTGAAAAGAGTGAGTCATGATGGGTAAGAGCATTAGTATGACAGCGCTGGAGTCATTACAGAGCAGACTAATCAATTACATTGTGATTAAACAGAGCGCTGGCAGGGGTCACCTTCACAGACGGCAGGACCGCCACACACGCTGACATCATTTGAGCGGGAATCAACCTGACTCAGCCACTAAAAGAGAGTAATCTGAGCTCCCTCACCTCTGATATCACTACATCATGTTTTCAAAAAATAACCACAGTGGTTTGTGTTTACAAAAGGTGGTGTTATGCAAGGGGCAGAAAAAGTATTTGAAAATTTGATGTCCAGTTGGTTTGATTACATCAGGATTAATATCACTGCAAAAATGACGCATAAAACACTTGAACATTTAACTATAAACAAAAGAAAGTACACTGAGGGTGCTTCTATGTTCAGTTGAATTTAACATTCATACTGAATACTGTTTTACTGTATTCTGTGCTACACACTGAATATATATATTTATGACTGCACGGTAAATTGCATGTTATTGTCATGCACATCTCGTCAGTAAAGCCGGTTCTGTAATTAGTAGTAAATCTCCAACACGTGCTTACAGATGGAGTAGCATTTAATACACAGAGCCATAGTTCACTGACAAACTATTCAATATAGCGTTCAGAGTCAGAACAGCCGGCATTGTAGTCTTCTCTCCCAGGATCAGGAAACAGTCCTCCATAAAATGCGAGGCACACATCTGAATATTTGGGTTGAACTGTTCTGGAACAGTGTTGTGAATACAACTTAACCACTGACTTCTAGTAGTGTCCTCATTTGAATCAGAATGAGCTTTATTGCCAGGTATGTTCACACATACGAGGAATTTGTTTTCGTGACAGAGCTCCGCAGTGCAACATAACAGCGACAGAACAAAAAACACAATAAGGAATAAAAAATACAAAAAAATACAAATAGGTGGGTAAGGATTGACAATATACAAATTGACAATGTATGGCAGGTATATTAAAAAGAGCATTTATGTATGTACATGTATATTATGTGGAAAAATTGTAACTGTACGCTAAGTATGTGTGTTGGATAAATAAGTGTATGTGTATATAAATATAAATATAAGTAGTATAGTGTGTTCCATGTATGTACATGTATATTATGTGCAAAAGATTTGGAAGGCCAAACTAAGTATTTCCACTTCCACAGCGAAACACACAGCGACTTCACAACATGGCAACAATACTACAGCGAGAATAAAAGTTACGGCTTCTGTCTTTGCGTGAACATTTTGGCAGCGTTATGCAAATCTTCCCACATAGTGACGTAGATGTGGGGAAGTGTTTAAATGAGGCATTTTAGGAGGGTGTGGATGAGTCTTAACTTTTATAAAGAATATCTCTTTGGGTTTGAGACTTTAGTCTTTGCAACTTTAGCGATCTTATCTAATCACTAACAGCTTGTAACACTCCAAAGAGAAAGAAAAACTTGAAATGTCATCATATGACCCCTTTAATGTTAGGTGGGATTAATCATGAATATTTGTGATTAATTTCAGAAACAAATGTGATTAGTTATTTTTTTATCGATTGACAGCACTAATAAATACATTAATAAGCAAGCAGAGCTTATAGTCATCACACGAGAAAAGAAAGGTCAAGTTGAGCTTATTACACTGTGGGACAGCGCTCACACTAAGATGGATAAATGTGTTCAGGTTTGCACTCACACAGAGGATCATTTGGAGTTTTCCTGTCAATGTACTCATTGAAGTCCATCAGAAACTGGGTGTTGTTGAACAAGACTTTGAGATCCTTGCAGTATTCCCTGAAAAACACTATTAGTGTTTAATCACAGAAAAACACACAATCAGTTTGATGACCACAGTGAGGCCTGCGTATTCAAGTAGTGTCTGTCACCAAACATTTCTGCTGCCGTGTCTGTGGGATCCATTGTTAAGGGGAGTGAAGTTTGGGTCTGAAGGTGTGAATTTATAGGCCTTCAGAGACTAATGGAGTCTAGATACAGTCCACATAAACCTGTCACGACTAAACCCTGTGGGAGATTTGCGGTTTCTGCTCTGTGTGTGTGTGTGTGTGTGTGTGTGTGTGTGTTACCTGGGTGCAATAAAGGTGTACCCATATTCCTCAAATTTCTCCTGCTGCATGGTTTCAAAGGCTACAGAGAGAGAGAGAGATTTAAATATGTTTAGACAGCATATTGAAAACATTTAAAACTATCTAGCTATGTCAATATTTAGTAATTCAGAGATTATAGATGGTAGCTTTTCCCTACAAAAATATGGCTATGTCTCTGGCTATGTTTGACAAATTTCATATTTTTTTTGTGGACAAGATATTAGACTAGATATTCCCTCTCCTTGTCAAGATCCCTCTGTTCCTCCACTCTTCACCAGTAAACTCTTTATTGTAAACCCTCTGGATCTTACTAAGACATTCTTACTCCTCAATCTTTTAAACATATTTTTGAGGTGATTGGCCCTACTGTTCTTAAGATTACGAATGCTGCCTTGAAATGGCAATGGTTCCAGATGACATGAAGCATGCAATTGTAAATCCACTTCTTAAAAAGTCTAATTTAGATCTGACAATGCTGACTAATTTCAGACCTGTCTCAAATCTCTCTTTTAAGTCAAAACATTTTGAGAAAATAGTGTTTCAACAACTACAGAGCTTTCTCTTTAAAAACAATATTTTCGAAGTGTTCCAGTCAGGTTTTAGGAAAAAACATTCCACAGAAACAGCACTAGTTAAGGTTCTGAATTATATTTTACTGACTATCAATGCTGCCAAATCTGCTGTGTTGGCGCTGTTAGATCTGAAGGTGGCATTTGATAGAATTGACCACTCTGTTTTAATTTCTGGTTTGAAGCACTGGATGGGCATTCAGGGTAATGCTCTCAAATGATTTCCATTCTATTTTAACCATAGAAGGTTCTCTGTTAGTGTTGGTGAATTTACTTCAGATGCAGCTCCCCTTACGTGCGGTGTCCCTCAAGGCTCTATTCTCGCTCCAATATTAATCTCTTTGCATATGCTTCCCCTGGGGTCGATTTTTAGGAAATATAGTCAAAGCCAGTTTTTCCATCTCAGAGTCTTAGCTAAAGTGAAACCATTTCTTTCTTTTAAGGACTCTGAAACAGTCATTCAAGCTTTTATTTCAACAAGGCTCAAATTCTGTAATTCCCTTTAAATGGGTATTAATCAAGAATCTTTTAATCGACTTCAAATGGTGAAACCTTATTGGTGTGTGTAAACGAGAGCATATTACCCCAGTATTTACATCTTTGCATTGGCTCCCAATTTGTTATAGAATTTTAAACTCTGAATGGGTAAAGTCCTGTATATCTGTCTGATTTATTATCTTCTCACAATCCTGGAAGGTCTCTTAGGTCTTCCAACCAGAGACTATTAAAAGTTCCACGGGCTAAACTGAAATCAAGAGGCGACCGAGCCTTTGCTGTTGCTGCTCCGAAACTCTGGAACAGCCTACCAGTTTCTATTAGAACTGCCTCTACACTGAATGAGTTTACAGCCAAACTCAAAACCCATCTTTTTTTCTGGCTTTTGACTGTAGTTAATTGTGCTGTGTCAGCTTTGTTCTGTGCTGTAATTTATGTTGTTCTGAGTGCTAATGTTATTGATATTTGATTGATTGTACAGCACCTTGGTCAACAATCTTTGTTTTTGTTGGTGCTATATAAATAAAGTTAATTGAGAACTACCCAAGGGAAATTCTAGTAATTATGGTATAACAAAATGTCATTTCATTGTATATGTACATCTCAACTGTTTTAATTCAAATGTACTAGTGTTTCCCTGCTGTATGCATAAATATGCCTAAAACAGCTTTAACTGGTTCAAGATAGCCTCATAGCCTTGCCAAGTTGGTCTTCAGTTGGATTAACTGGTATCCACAGCCCCAAACTCACTAAAAGCAGACCAAAGACCAGCATTGGAGACCATCAAACCATTTTAGGCTGGTTTAAGATTTTTTTTTTTTAAAATAGGGATATAACATATCAGTATTTTAGCAGACATAGTAATCTCTAGTTACTGGTATCAGCATTGTCCATTGAACAAAATAAAAAAATATATAAAAACAGATGATTTGACTGAAAACGTTTTACAGGAAAAGCTGGCATCTTAAACAAAAGCAGTAATTAACTGCATGCAAAGTGAATTATTAGTAAAAAAAAAAATAAAAATAAGAAATGCACTTTTGAAAAGAGACATTCTTTTTGATAAAACACACACATAGATGTGACATGACCACTCTGAAAAAAAGGATAAAAAAGATGCATGCAAATGACACTGAAAATAAATGATACAACAACTGATAAATAAAATAAAGCACGAAGGTCTGAGAAGAGAAGGGTGCAGTACTTGCCCTTGGTCCCTGTGGTGAAAATCCAACCAATCAGAAGACAAAGAGAAAGACAAAATTACCACAGTCCATCACAGTCCCAAAAGACATCCAAAATTGTGAACCGGATACTCTGAAAACAGCATTTCACATAAAAAAGTTCTCATGGAGACGATGACGGTTTCAGATTAAGCAAAAGCCTGGACACACAACAAAGATGTGAGTTTGATATTACAGCATGAAGAAATGGATGCAGACAGTCCTTTCCATTCAACACAGAGAGTTACGAGAGGAGTGAGCGGAGAGTTTGGCAGGCATGGTAAAATAATTCTGACGCTTGATGAAAACATCAAATGACACGATGGTTGAACAAATTGGCATGTGGTATGCACGATCAGCCAAAAAAAAAATAAAAAAAGGTCAGCCAGCGTTTGGTGAAGTCACATCAAACTCTCTTTGTACATCAAAGGTGCACACGCAATCAGCCATTGATGTGAGCCAGTAGATCAAAACAGAACCAGACCATCTAAGCATAGAGGAGATCTTGATTTGCCTGGGAACTTCCGGACTGCACGTTCAACCAACCAAACAAAGGATTTACCCTAATATTTGTTATAACAATGAAAATCAACTGTGATTGTAAAAAAAATCTATATAAACAAAAGAGATAGACAAACTCAAAACAGTTGGTCTTGGTATATTGTTGAGAACTGATGGGTTGCTGTGCGTACACAACATTGTGTTCTTGGCTCAGGCAATTGCTTGCAAAATCGAATAAAAGATGAAACACTATAGAACTAAAATTAATAAAGTAGTGCTAGATCCAATTTACATATTTTTACTAAAGCCATGAAATGCCAATGCATTATTGAATTTACTGGGTCAAGGTGTGCATTTATTGGCTAATTTTAAACAGCTTTGAATTTAGAGCCAGAAATATTAATGTTTTATTTTTTCAGCGTTCATCAAATCTGGCCCTGGAGGTCCATTGTCCTGCTGAGTTTAAATTCAACCATAATCAAACACACCAGAGTAAGCAAATTGTGTTCTTCAGGTTTGGAGCTAAGCTCTGCGGGACAGCAAACCTCCAGGGCCAGATTTGAAGAACCGTGTTTGATATGTTTAAGTGATGCCCTTAAAGGCTATGCTTAGGAGTTTTAGTATTCAACTTTGGTGGTTTTTAACATATTTCTAAGTGATCTGACTAAAGAGCTTCACTTGGCAGATGACTAAAAGGCCAAAACAATTTCACTGACTGAAAGAGGGATCAAATCATATCTAGAGACCAGAATATCACATTCTTGATGGTGGGCTATCTTGACTTGGGCTACTAAGCAACCACCAAGAAACTTAAAATGTGTTTTAAATCAGGAACATTGTTCAATTAAATATAGCAGGTCCTAAACGTGGAAGTCGTTGCACAGAATCTGTGAAAGCTGTTATTGTTAACTAAAACCAAAACTATAAAAAAATATTTCTAATTTCTAATTCCAAGTTGGAATTGATAAAAAAAAAAAAAAAAAAAAAAAAAAATGAAAGTTTAAATTTTAAGTTGTAATTATTAATTACTAAAATGTCTATCAAAATGAAAACTGAAAATATTAATAAATACTGTAACAGAATATAAATACTGTTAAAATAACAGTGGATCTGACTAGCAGCATGAAAGGGATTGCAAATACCATCAAACATAATCTGTGGCCTTGTCATCTGCGTCTATACACAGTCCCTCATTAGCTCTGCTTTCGTTATAGCCATTAGCAGAGCTTCTGATCCGAAAAACCATGACCCACCATCACCGGCTGATAAAAGACAGGGAGGCCGGCATGATATGGTTTGTGCATGTCAAAACAGGGTTGTATTAGACCTTTGTTTGTGTGCAAATGGGTGTTTAAAGCTTCTGTCAAAGGTGTCAATGAATTAATGGCCACACATCTGCTCTGAATTTGCCGTCAATATAATTAGCAACATGTCAGATTCTTTTCTTCTCAAACTAAGGCTCTCAGCATCTCTGATCTCCAACAAAACAATTTCCACTGCAACAAATCATTTTCTTTCTCAATCTTTTTGTCTTGTTTTCCAGTGCAAACATCAAAACATTTTTAAATGAACTTACATTTACTTGAGAAGATATTAAGTCTTGTTTTCTGAAAAAAAAGAAAACAATATCTGCCAATATCTTCTTTTTTTCAAATTTCTTGTTTTAAGCATAAACTCTAAAAATACTAAATATACAAAAATACAAAAATACTAAATATGTTTAATACTGTTCACCCCCCAAAACGATAATTCTAAAGATAACTATGATGATAACTATATCAGCGTCTTCGCCAACAGATGACAATGTTCTATTTAGTATAAATTCACACTGCTGCTATGTAGTCGGTCACTTTAAATGTCAGTCTTTTAAAGCAGGATGGATTCTGATTGGCTACCAATGTTTTTATCGTTCATCCGATGGGAAAAAAATAGTTTTTAAAAGTGTTATCGTTACAGTTATGGTGTTAACTCCGCTATACTACATATAAAACTATATCTTTTGTTATCATAATAGTTATCCTCCTTGGTGTGAAAGAGCGTTAAGACCATCATTTTTTGCAGTGTTAAGTTCTTGGTGACACACACATGTGAGGTTAATCAAGCAGAAACATCCACAACTTCTAAGATCCAGTCAAGTTCAGAGTCTGCCAGGTCCAAGCACCCGAGTCCATCATCACAGTTTTCAGTTACGACCAGCCATAAGGACACATCCCTCGAGAGAACTTCACGTTCACCTGTTCTTCTCATTATTTGCTCTACATGGCTCCCAAAAGCCACACTTCTCTAGTTCTGCCTTTCTGAAGTTTACATTCGGCTGTCGGCTTTAGTCATACAAGCCCTGTGGAGCTCCCAGAGTGCAAAGTCGGGCTCCTAAGGTATCCAGGAGCACTCTGAAGACCACCGCAAAACCTGACCCCTGCGCCGCTGCCTCTTTCCCCTTTCTCAATAACCACATGGACCTGCCTTTTTACGAGCCCGTAAACCTATGCCAGGATCCTTTATGACAAGAAATTGAGAGAGAGGGAATAAGAGGAGGAAGAGAGAGAAACAGATACCACATCTCACACATATCTGCAGTAGCACACGGCAGGATTTCAGAAATATCAGTTTTAGCACATTAACACGCACAAACACGCTCGCACATAATAAATTAGACATGACAATTAAAATTGGAGTACAAATACAGCTTGTGAGGCGAAAGTTTCCTCAAAGAGCTGATTGTTACTGCTTACAAGCCACAATATGACCTTATGTGGCCCTTCCAGGCTTAAAAACCTGCTTTACTCATTGTTTCACAAGCTAAAATTTCCATTGTTGGCTTTCTAACATGTACAGTAATGACTCAAGTTAAAGCTATGTGATCTTACAAAGCACTGTTATGCTAAAATAATTATGCTGATGAACAGTGAGAAGGGGGAAAGGCTTCTGGCTCAGAGCTCTGCATTCTTCTCCATAATTCATCTCACAAGCCTTCATGCTACGGGCCTGAATGATACAACTAATAGTGTGGCTTGATGTGGAGAGGTGTGCTATTACTTTTCAGTGCAATTAGGCTTATGATTATTTCAAACACACACTAAAAGTGTTTTCAGTTTTTAATAATTGGAATAAAGCTGAATAAAAACAAAAATTGGAAAAGCTTACTTTGCTAACTGAAATCATTAATTTAAAATAGTAAAATTACTAAAAAAAAAAAAACTAATAAAAATTATGAAAGTACATAAAAATACAAAATAAATTAAAGTGATCTAGTGCTGTCAAGTCGATTAATCGCGATTAATCACATCCAAAGTAAACGTGTACATAATATATGTGTGTGTTCTGTTTATACGTATATATAAATATACACATATACATGTATATATTTAAGGAATGTATGTAATATATATTTCTATTTCTATATATATATTTCTATCATATAGAAATAGAAATATATATTACATACATTCCTTAAATATATACATGTATATGTGTATATTTATATATACATATACACAGAACACACACATATATTATGTACACGTATATATACATATATATATATAGACACACACATATGCGTGCATAAATACTTCTTAAATATATAACAGGACACACGTAAACAAACTTTTATTTTGGATGTAAATAATCACAATTAATCAAAATGACATCACTATAAAACTAGAAAATATATATAAAAAAGCTTATTCAAAATATTAATAGGTACTATTACTAGTAAAAAATAACACTGCTCAGAACACCTCTTCTTCAACCACATAGCAACACCCTAGAAATGTGTGGTGGTTTGCACTTGCATGGGCAATAAAAAAAAATTAAACATTAAAAGTCCACATTTTCAAGATTTTTTTTTTTTTTTTTACTTATCTGTGCATGCATATTTAGACAAGCACCAAACACTGTTTAATAATCGGTCAATGTTACACAGACCATGCATAACAGAACATAGGTAACTCAAACAAACGGATGCGTTAAGCATAGAAAATGTAACTTAAAATCATGCATAAATGAATGTCAATAAATGGCTAAAATCAGGAGAACACACAGTTAGGGGAACAGTAAAAGACAAAGAGGTAGTACTTGCCCCATTGAGCTGTGCCATTTAAAGATGGAAAGGAAGAAAGGATAGACCAGAGAAAGACTTAGTGTTTTGTACATGTGCATTTACTGTATGTAGAATAAATGTGTGTGCAGACTTCTCTGGGAATGTTTATCTTCTTTGGTTTAAGGAATAGTCACCATTCTGACATTTTTAAATTAAACACATTTTCTGATTCCAGAAAGAATCATTCTTTTGATCCGGTTCTTTTCAGGAACGACTGATCTGATTGTCGAATTCACCTCTCTGATTCGAATGCCGATAATGACTTTGGTCTGTTCGTAAAGCTTCAGAAGACTTCTATATACTACAAGAGCCATTTAGGCTACATACTGTATAATCATATAGTGATGTTTTATGTACTATAAACATTCATTATATGAAAAGGAGCAACATAAAACATCCAGAAAAATAATGGCAATTTTCATTTATGGATGATCTATTCCTTTAAAGAATGTTCTGGCTTAAGTACAAGTTAAGCTCTATCGACAGCATCTGTCAATTACCACGGAAATAGAAGTCTATGGTGCATCGAGATACGATTCAAAATCATTTTCAACTCAGTTTGCTAAATTGACAGCAAGCCATATGCCATCGACAGAGCTCAACCTGAAAATATTCCTCCAAATGAGCTGAGTGTCTGTGTGTGCAGATCTGGAGCTCAGCAGCACATGTCCAGAGGGGAGGGAGCGTTCGCAGTCTCTCTCTTCCCAGCCGGGGCCCCTGTGTGCTGGGGAGAGTCAGATCAAACGCCTGGCTACACTGCTCAGGATGGGTGGAGACCAGCTGGACCTAAGTTTAATACAGAGAGCAGCCCTGACAATCGAGGTCACACAGACAGACCTCTCTCGCGAGCCGATGAGAAATATTTGCTAGCGGTCTCAACTATTTCATAAAACAATAGCTTTGCATGCCGAAGGCTCTATCTGATCTTTAGTAAATGATAGTGTGTTTGCTCAACGTGGGGAGCTGGTCTGTGTGTTCTGGGCGAACAGACGGTACTCACACATGGCTTGTTTTATAGTGTCCCCCAGGTTTGCCTCGATGTAATGCAGACTGTATTCAGGCAAAACCAAGGCCAGGCTGCAGAACACCCACACACAGAGGAAAAAGACAACATGTTTTATACATACAAATACTTAGGAGGGTTATGAAACGCTTTGCATAGGTAAAGCCAACAAACCACCTGTAGTCTGTCCCATTAACCGGCGCCCAGGTGTACGTCCTGATTCCTCGATCAATGTATCTCTGATATTGCAAATAAAAGGTGTAACTGAAACAAGTATGGGGAAAATTATAGAAAAAGAATTATAGAAGAGCAACGCACCTCATCTTGAGATTTCACAAGTGTTTCTATTGTTTTCTCCCCAGGGTCCCTGTCAATCATCCAAGTCCGTATCTGAGAAAACAAGAGAGATATGAATAATCAGTGTGAACTATAGTAATGATGGCATTACCATGGTACTTTGACTTTTACACTGGTAGTACAATGTTAAGTAAGTTACTCTAAAAAGTAATTAATTACTCCAGTTAAACAATACAAGGATAGACATAAAGTGGCTCTTTTAATTATTTCAAATAAATCATATAAAATTACATAAATTATTCTTGAACTGGCCAAAGTATTTACAAGGAGAAAGTTACATATATAATACATATATATTAACATTAAATGTTACATTTGGACAGTAAATCCACTATTGATTTATAAGGATTTTTCTATAGTCTATAGAGCATTTAATGCAATTACATGAGAAGTAACAAATTAAATTACAGTAATCCTTTACTTTACTTTTTTTACATTCAGTCATTTAGCAGAAGCTCTTATCCAAAGCAACTTCCAAATAAGGATAACAGAAGCAATCAAAACCAACAAAAGAGCAGTAATACACAAATGCTATGACAAGTCGCATTTAGTCTAACGCAGTACATGTAGCAAGGTTCAAATGGCAATCAAAGTACAGCAATTAATTATTTATTTAAACAGCTCTATTATCATTTTTTATCTGCAAATGCATTTCATTTTGTAAAAAGCTCTGTGACTTTGTGTGGTCAGGAATTATATCCACTACTATCATAAATCACTACTATCTAAGCTAACTATGCATCCCTTGAGCAAAAGGGTGTTTTCAGCACATGTTTTGTAACAGAAATGTAAGCATTTGGAAGTATTGAAATACCACACATGAAATCAAAACCTCTCAGGTGTTTCATCAGCATAGCAATAAAATAAAACAGGTGACATCACGCTATTTGTGTTTGTACTGTATGTGTGTGCTGTGGCATACCTGGACTTTAATGTCATTTTCCAGCTCAGCATCCAGAAAATCCAGTGTAACAGGCTCCTGGAATTTGGGGTTCTAAAGAGGAACCAAATGATGTTAACATTTCTCTCTATATAGTTTACTTTTAGCTTTGGGTTGAGTGTTAATGTACTCCAGGTCTACAATACATCACAGTGAAAGTTTCTGTTGAGCTATAGAAATATACAGTGTTTAAAAAGTTCATTTATGCAGGCATAAATCTGATTAATATGTTCTTCTACAGAGAGAAGGAAGAAAATAAATTAAACTCAGTCCTTTCATGGAAAAAAAAAGTATTTTATTTATATTTAATCTCCTTTGTGTCTCCTTTTCATAAACATTCAAATTTTTTGAATACTATAGAAATTAAGAGATTGTGAGTAGAAGATTGTGTTTCTGTGAACAGAAGCTGTGAAAAGTCAAGATTTCTGTATTTAACTATGTTAAGTTTTAACATAAAATAACCAAATTAAATCTAAATGTATTATATTATAAAATATAAAATTTAAACAGTTTAAAAACCTATTTCTTTACATTTCGCTGTCAAAATATGATTCATGTTTTTGAGTAAGAACCATGAAGCTATTAAAATCTAGATTGCTTAACAAAACTTTGCCTCACTCCATTTTAGGAGGTAATATTGTCTGTCCAATAAAGAATGTTTGCTCTTGGTAACAAATGTTTTTGTTCATCTGTATGTATCTTGCGTCACATTGCTCATGTACACATTAACAACCCTGGCACCTACATCAAATCTATGATGTGAGAAAAGCTATAAGGTGAAGTGAGGCAATCAGACTCTTACATGCAACATGCAACATGTAGAGCGAGCATGAACACAGTCACAGGAGAGGATGAGCAGGACAGAATCAAGAACAGAGACAATGAAGAAATAACATGAGACAAAACAATCACAGTGAAGAAAGAAAGAAAGACAGACAGACAGACAGACAGAAAGAAAGACAGACAGACAGACATGCAATTAATGAAAGACAGACAGATGAAAGGAAGAAAGAAGATGGACAGATGGACAGAAGAAAGAAAGACAAGGGAAGATAGAAAGACAGAACAAAAGAAAGAAAGGTGGACAGAAGAAAGACAAGCAATGAAAGAAAGAAAGACAGACAAGAAAAAAGGATGAAAGAAATTATGAAAAGAAAGAAAGAAAGACAGATGGACAAAAGAAAGATGGACAGAAGAAAAACAAGTGATAAAAAAGTCAAACAGAAGAAAGAAAGAAAGAAAGGTGGAGAGGTGGACAGATAGACAGAAGAAAGACAAGCAATGAAAGAAAGAAAGACAGATGAGACAGAAGGATGAAAGAAATGATGAAAAGAAAAAAGAAAGAAAGAAAGAAAGATGGACAGAAGAAAGACAAGTGATGAAAGAAAGTCAAACAGAAGAAAGAAAGAAAGAAAGAAAGAAAGAAAGAAAAGATGGACAGAAGAAAGAAAGACAAGGGAGGAGAGAAAAGAAGGCAGACGGATGAAAGAAAGCAACAGACGGATGGATGAAAGAAAGAAAGATGGACAGAAGTAAGAAAAACAAGTGATGAAAGAAAGAGACAAAGAAAGAGAAAGAAAGAAAGAAAGACAAGGAAGTAGAGAAAGAAAGAAAGAAAAAAGAAAGAGACATATAATTGAGATCAAAATCAAAGGGAAAGCAGTGAATATGAAAGCAGGAGAGTAATGAGAGACAGACAACACTGGAGAAGGATTTCAAAGTGTCGGGGTCACCCTCTGCTCCTCTACTGGCACCCGGGGGACCTCCACATCACCCAGATATGACTGACATGTGTCGGCTTCCTGAGCCTGAGAGAGCCTGCTGAAAACTATATCTGGCACTTCTTATATAGGCTGTGAAAATATGTAAACTATTTTCTGCCATGTGCGAAGCTATTCTGCGCTTGAATGCCAGACATAAACGTGTCATGTCACAGATGATGTGGGCGTCGCTGCTTATTTTGACTGCGATAATAATAGCACACCGCTAAGAGTCACGGTGTCTAACCCCATTATCACACTAATTACACTGTACAAGAGAGAGATACTGAACTCCACAAAAAAGGCCTCATTAAAAACCATCTCATGCACACAACTACTGATCTGAAGCATGGAGCATACAGTGGCTCCGAGCCAAAAATAGCCACTTGCTCTTTTCTTGCTGAGATAACATAAAAAAACAAAAAAAAACAGAATGTCTTAATACTTAACATCCCCTTAAAGTATTTGGACATATACGGCATTTTTAAAAACAGCATTAATATAATATAATATAATAAGAAAAGTAGTCTCTATAAATAAATAAATCGAAACAAATAAATACATACATTTCTTAAAACATATTTAATTTTTGGGATGTTGTTTTAGAAAGTTCAATACTTTTAAATAATTACATTTACATAAATAAATAAATGGTTTTAACTAATTATAATTCAAATTAAATTATTTATTTATTAATTTGTTTATTTTTTTGGGAAGGTTGTTTTAGTAGCAGTCAGTTCCCTTAAAGGGTTTCACTAAGTATCACAATGGTTTTATACAGAATCCTCATTGCTTTATTTAAATAAATATTTAAATATTTCTTTATTTAAATATTTTGCCTTTCTATTTTTTTAAGTATGCAAATACTTCCTGGGGCCACTTCAATCAACAAAAACAAAGTATTATTTTAAAACGCTGTCATAGAATCTACAGAGTTACCATCTTTAGCCAGTCCAAACATCTTTCATGCAGAATACGCTGACCAAGAATCAGTAATTTTTATAAACAGGAAAGGAGGATTTATACAAGTTCCTGCGTGTCCCGCCCAAATCCCTCCCTCTCCCTGAATCACACAGGCAATGCCAGTTTTACGAAACATGTAACATATGAAACAAACCAGATGTATGATAATCACAAAAAAACAGACCTATGATCTATGTGATACAAAACAAGCATTGCATTACTAAAAATCAATATTTGAAAGGAAATCCTTTTTCATTCCAAGTCAAAAAAAAAAAAAGAAAAGAAACATTTTGCCGATTAGGAGCCAAAAAAAGCAGCAAAATTTGTGACACATGTCAGGCAGTCAATTCCCCCATAACGCCACTGTAGGACAGGCAATGTACCGTCTCAGCAAACATTTTTCCTTTCCCTTTTCTCCTTCTCATTTTTCACTCGTGTGTTTTCCCTTGGACAGTAAATCATCTTTTCGTTGTTCACATTACAAATGGAGGTCAAGCGAGAACACAGATCTGCCATATGAAGAAATCATTACTGAATCCTTCAAGATTATAAGCACATGACACAAATACCAACTGTTTGAGAAACGCATTGGATGTGAGTGCTGAACATGCTACAGTAGGCTGAACTCTGTTATATCTGGTAATGGTTGGAACACATAAAAACAATTATCTTTCTGATCCACCAGACAGGAAATATCTCGATGAACTCTCACTCTGTAGACACAAACAAACATCAGATGGCATGCTAGCACTCCTGATAACCACTACACACACTTACTGAAGTCATATCTCCACTGAAAACACCAGCATGACTGATCATAAGCATATGCTGTGTTTTGGGTGCTGGTTTGGACATGCTGTGTTGGTGCGCTGGTGTCCCCACTAGGCTGCTAAACTAGCTTAACTAGCAGGGTTGGACTACTACCATTTAAAAGTTTGGTATATATACAGTACAGACCAAAAGTTTGGACACACCTTCTCATTCAAAGAGTTTTTTTTTTCATGACTATGAAAATTGTAGATTCACACTGAAGGCATCAAAACTATGAATTAACACATGTGGAATTATATATGGAATTATATACATAACAAAAAAGTGTTAAACAACTGAAAATATGTCATATTCTAGGTTCTTCAAACTAGCCACCTTTTGCTTTGATTACTGCTTTGCACACTCTTGGCATTCTCTTGATGAGCTTCAAGAGGTAGTCACCTGAAATGGTCTTCCAACAGTCTTGAAGGAGTTCCCCGAGAGATGCTTAGCACTTGTTGGCCCTTTTGCCTTCTGTCTGCGGTCCAGCTCACCCCTAAACCATCTCGATTGGGTTCAGGTCCGGTGACTGTGGAGGCCGGGTCATCTGGCGCAGCACCCCATCACTCTCCTTCTTGGTCAAATAGCCCTTGATGCCTTCAGTGTGACTCTACAGTTTTCATAGTCATGAAAATAAAGAAAACCCTTTGAATGAAAAGGTGTGTCCAAACTTTTGGTCTGTACTTTATATATATATATATATATATATATATATATATATATATATATATATATATATATATATATATATATATATATATATATATTTTTTTTTTTTTTTTTTTTTTAATACTTTTCATTCAGCAAGGGTGCATTAAATCACCAGAAGTGACAGTAGAGACCTTTTCATTGCTACAAAAATATTTCAAATTAAGAAATGAAAAGTTTAAATGAAAAGAAAAATTATTTTTGCGCTTGTTTTCCCCACATTCTTTTTTTATTTTCAGGATTAAAACAAAATAAACCCAAATAAACAAACAAATAAATAAATATAAGTAGTAATGATAATAATAAGACTATTGAAACTTTTATCTCACAATTCTGAGGTGTGAGATGTAAATTAAAATTGTAAGAAAAAAGTCAGAACTGATAGATAAAATGTTACCTTTTTTATATATAAATAAAAAAATAAAACCTTTTTGTAAGATGTAAGCTCGGAATTCAGGGGAAAAAAAGTCAAAATTGCAAGATGTAACCTTGGGAATGTGAGGAAAAAGATTCATAATTATATTAATGTCTCACAATTTTGCTTGCATTTCTGACTTGTGTGTTCTATAGTCAAAACTCCAAGAAAAAAGTCAGAATTGAGAGATAAAAAAGTTTATCTTATATATATATATTATAACTTATTCCAGAAGAAAAAAAGAATTGCAAGATGTAACCTAGAAGAAAAATCTGAATGTTAATTAATTTTAAATTCAAATTTAAATTTATATAAATAAATGAAGTCTACGATTTCCTTTTTTATTCTGCCTATGGTGGAAAATTGAAAAAAAATAAATTAAGGCTAAAAGAAATTGGAATGGATTTATTTATTCTTCCTCTTGCTGAAAACATGTGTTGTGTAAGAAATACTTATATGTAGCATAACTATCACAAACTCTGCGATTCTGGGTTCTAAAACTAGAGTAAGCTCAGTAATGGTATTTGGTAATATACTGTATGCACTACAGTAAAATGCCTCTAAGATTACGGTTAGGAAGGCTTACTAGATATCGTACTACAACTATAGGCGCCAAACGAGCTATTGAGCACTATTTCACTGTATTTCTATGACAGAACAGATCTACCACAGTTTGCATGGTCTCACCTCGGGGAACGTAAGAGCAAGCTTTTTACTTAGCCTGCGTTGACGGCTCTGAATCCTGTTCTAATGAGAAAATATGAAGAGGATTTCAGTGGAAACAGAAATAGGGTTATTTATGGGTGCCAAAAACTGACTTAAGCCTTGAAAGAGACCACACTTGTTAATGCTGTTATTGTAAAACACGGTAATCCATCATAGATGAGAACGTTTGAAAAAGAAATAAAAGTGCATGCTATAAATCGATTCCCATCGTGTAGGCCTTCCTACTGTTTGAACACAATTATTTCGATCTCTGGCAAGCAGACAACATATGGCTGACATACTAAGAGGGTTTGTTCAATTTCTGCTCTGTCAAAATCAAATTAGCCCTTCCTGCAGTGTTCAAAGTCTCCTTGAAAGACTCTCCGAAGTTCGTTCGGAGTGGTTGCTTTCTCTTAACTTTAGCAGACAAATTCAGTCATGTGTTTTGCACCGCTGGATGCTGGTGGAGCACTTTGAACTGTTTCCAGTAGATCTAGCACCCCATGGTTTAGTGGCTTGTGTTTGCATATCAGCACTGCTCAGGGTTAAGTACGGCATCCACGGTTCAGAGATTCAATCCATGCCTACGTGTCTCTCTCAATCAGCCTGCTGATCTGCGGCCACACCAGATCGCATCTCACCATCTGTCCTTGAGAGATCAAGCGTTCAGATGTGATCAGAGTCGGCTAGCTAATCTAAAGTCAAACCGACCGGATCACAAAGCCTGTTTCGCAAATGGAGTCTGCTGCGAGCAATAACTCTGTCGTTTATGTTTGTCATAGCACATGCATTTCGTTCATTTTTATGCCTTTAATGATTTAGGTGAGCTCATTAAAAAAAAGCATTGTTCGCGAGTTATGTTAAGAGTTTGTTTCGGTAAAGTTTTTTCCGTATGAACGATGGAGAGTGGAAGAAATCTTCTAGTCTTAGTCGTTTCTTTTAATGCAAAAGCTAGTAGATGGAATTTTGAGGCAAGATGGAAATAAGTCATAACATTGGTTCTAACTGACGCCAAGGACGGAAATGTGTTCTCTATGCTGGATTTGACTGGCTTGTGGACTGAAGTTAATATTCTCCATATATAAGACCTGGAGCTTTGTTATTTTAATGCCGATTTAACAGCAAACATCATACTTCTCTGACCCAATATTTCAGCAATAACACTGACATGTTTCAGCACTTGCCCTAACTCACAAGCCAGGTGTCCTCAGGCAGTTACACATCAGGACTCAACATAAGGATTTTTTCCAGCTGGTACGGTTGGGGCCGTGTTTCATCTTTTTACCTGTCCTGTTAAAATGTACTGTTATACACACACTTATATACGTACATACATACATACATACATATATATATATATATATATATATATATATATATATATATATATATATATATATATATATATATATATATATATATATATATATATATATATATATATATATATATATGTTAAGCAGGACAACAGTTTTCAGCATTGATAATAATAAGGAATACATTTTAAAAACAATAATAATATATTAAAATAGAAAACCGTTACTTTTTAAATCTTAAATTTTGCAATATAACATTTAAAGCAATACCATAAATGCATGACAGTTTAAAAGTTTGGGGTTTACTTTATTATTTTTTTATTGCTTTAAATGTAATATTGCAAAGGTTTACTATAATTAAAAAGAAGCGGTTTTCTCTTTTAATATATTTTTAATATTTTAAAATGTATCCATTATTATTATCAATGCTGAAAACTTTTGTCCTGCTTAATATTTTTGTAAAAACAGTGATAGTTTTTTTCAGGATTTTTTAAAGAATAGAAGGTTTAAAAAAATATTTATTTAAAATAGTCAAAACAAATGTAGATTTCTTGTAATAATTTTAAAGTATTCACTGATTAATTCATGCATACTTGCTGAATAAAAGTATTTAATTTGATTTTTAATTTATTTTTTAAATACAATTTCATTTTAATACAATTAATACAATTCTTTAGAGTTTTAATTAGCAATAATAACAACAACAACAAATGTACATACCATAAGCACACAAAAATATCTTATAACTTCCTATAACTATGTAAAAAAAGTCCTAAACTGCAAATTAAAAGCAAATCATTATTATTATCATTATTATTTTGGAAAGCAATGGAATATGGTGCAAAACATTACAATTTAGTTTGACACTTCCATTACTATCACAAGTCACAATTTCAACAACAACAAAAAACTACATTAGCATGCTGGATAACATTACCTTGGTTACATACTTCAAATTAGCATAATCATATAGCATAGATACATCACCCAAAACCAAATGTTTACGATGAATGTTAGATCTCACACTGGCCCAGAGTCATCCTTATTGTCGAGTCCTGCACATGTATAACTCTTTGCGATTGCATTCTGAGCTTAAATCAGAAAACGTCTAAACGATTTTCAATCTACAGCAATCCAGACATAATATATTTAATGCATTTTACCTCCTTAACTTGCGAGACTGTCATGGTGGGCTGGGACTGTCTGAGACTGGGGTGATGGACGGTGCTTTTACCATCCAGACCGAGGATAAACTATGACCCTGAACACATACACATGATCTCTTTTCTCTTTCACATTCTTTGTTTAAAAGATGAAAAACAGACTGGCCTATGTGTGTGGCTGGATGCCAGAATCAAAGGAACCTGCAAACAGACTTATATGTAAAAAGTGTTGTAGAGTTGCATTGAGAAACATGTATGCAGGTTCGCTGCCAGAAGCACGGCGTATTACTTTGGGCGATTTGAAAAGCTCACCCAGCAGAGGGGCTTGTGTGCTCCGATCCAAAGAAAAAGCTATGTGAGTGGCTGCTTACAGACCGCAAATGCCTGTTCGTACATTCTAAATCTACAGCTTTACATATGAGGTCAGATACACTTGTCAATAACGATATGAGCTGAATCACTCGCAGATGATTGATCTTCCCATTGGGTCATGGGATAGATAAATGTAATGTGGTATTACCTATAAAAAAATATATGAATAGAAGGAAAAAAGGGATAATATAAGGGCTATTAGGGTCAGGGGTGCTGGACTGGGGGTAAAACCAGTACTGATTACCAGGGCCCCAAAGGAAGAGAGGGCCCTTGAAAAGTCTGGAATATATATTTTCGAGGGGAGGGGGCCCATTAGGACTGCCTATGCATAGGGCCCGGGATCTTGTGCAGCGTGCATCTTGTGCATCATTAATTGAATTGTGGGAGATTAAATGAATACTTGTACAACTTAAAGTATCAATGCAATATTTGGAAGAAAAAAAAATCTATGAGATTACATTAATATCAAATCATATTTGCAAAGCTCTAAATTACACCACCCTTCAAAATTTTAAGGTCAGCAAGATTTTGATCTTTTGGGCTGCATTTATTGGATCATACTATAATATTGTGAAATATAATGACAATTTAAAATAAATGTTTTCCATTTTAATATATTTTAAAATATATTTTACTTGTGTGCAAGCAAAGCTGAATTTTCAGCCTCATTACTCCAGTCTTCAGTGTCACATGATCCTTCAGAAATCATTCTACAATGCTGATTTATTGAAAGAAATGTAATAGATTTAGTTATTTTCAACCAGCAGTTGAGTAAAATGTTTAACCCAACCGCTGGGTCAGAACAACCCAATCGCTGGGTTTGTCCATATTTTACTTATTTTCACTGACCCCGAAATTTTAAACAGTAGAGAGTATGTTGCAATTTCTCCAAACAATTATTTAAGGCCAATTATACTGTATTGTCATGAGACCATTGTTAAAAAAAATCCATATATGGACAGCTTTTAGGTTTTAGTGCAACCTTTTTCATGGATTTCATTCTCTTACAACCTGTTCATCAATGCCAAATCCAATATGCCACCAAAGCTGAGAGCAACAATACTCAGAAGAGCTTTATCAATTGTGAATTTCAATGGCACAATCATTACTTAAACTTGGTCCTCTGTGATACCGAACATATGCTTGATATAAATGCATACATGAAAACACAGACATGTATACATGCCATTCAAAGTCACACACACACTCACACACATGTAGGTTAGAATGAACATAAATATGCAGCACATATACACAGACAAAAAGGAAGGGGGATATAGTGATAGAGAGAGATACAACAACTACAAATGTTAAAATACCACCAATTTCAAACGTATTAGACAAGTATGTCATGGTTTCCCACCACAAACAGCCATAAATGGGTCATAAATGTGTTGTGATGTCATATTTGAGGTATTTGGGTAGAGAAAATGCTTCGGTACCTTTGGTTGCAGGTTTGGATGGAGCAGCACGTAACCGTTAGGATCAATTGCGAAATAATATCCATTAGGACCAATCTGAAATGAAATAAGAGGAGAACAGTGAGGACACCTCCAAAAAGAAGACCACCATCAAACCCAAATCCCTGCTTGGACCGAATGGGCCTGGTTCCTCCGAGATGTGGTGGTTAATCCCTCACTAGCGGGTTACTGTCTAAAATCCCCCGAGAACATCGATCCGAGCTGTCAATCACCCCCGAGCACTTAGAGTTAATCAAATGTGTCGGTTCATCTGGAAACATTCCTTTGAGCTTAACAGAAAATCACAACCATTTACAAATCAAATGTAAGTACAAGCAGATGTAATGTACAAGGGCTTACGTCCTCTTAAGAGTGATCTTACTGTAAGGAGGCGAAACCGCAAGCCGGCAGACCGCAGAACAATAGCGCATTTATCTTATGCGTGCTGTGTTATTCTTATTACAGCGACTCAAAGAGTCCGCAAAGAAAACATCTAACGCATGAGCTTCGCTTTGTTCTCTTATAAATTGAATTATGTAGCATTCAAGGAATAGTTCACCCTAAATGAAAACTCGTCGCCGTTTACGCGCCCTCACGTCGTCCCGAAACCAGATTTTCTTTCTTCTCAAGTTTTTTTCCTCTTGCAATGAAAAGCAAATAGGGCTGTCAAGCACCAAATCTGAGAATAAAGTACCATAAAAGCACCATAAAAATAGTGCTTGTAACTCAAACGCTATATACTGTCTTTTGAAGCCTTACAATTCTCGGCTGTCGTGTCTTAGACATCAAACTGGTGCGGCACGACTGACACTTCAGATTTTATTCTACACTACTGTTCAAAAGTTTGCGGTTGGTAAGATTTGTTATGTTTTACAAAGTCTCTTATGTTCACCAAGGATGCATTCATTTGATCAAAACACAGTAAAACTGTAAAATATTATTACGATTTAAAATAACAGTTTTATAATTTAATATAACTTAAAAAGTAATTTATTCCTGTGATCAAAGCTGAATTTTCAGCAGCGATTAATCCAGTCTTCAGTGTCACATGATCCTTCAGACATCATTCTTATATTCTGATTTAGAGCTCACAAAACATTTGTTATTATGAAAATTATGAAAATAGTTGTCCTTTATTTTTTTCCAGGATTCATTAATGATTAGAATATTCAGCAGAAAAGCTGAATATTTTCAAATAAAAATAGTTTGTAACACTATAAACGTTTTTGTTACTTTTTATGAACTTTAAATGGAGGCCCATTACAGCTACTGAAAAAAAAAAGCTAAAAGCGACTTTTTATCTCACATATAAAAATAATTTATGTCATGCAATTCTGAGAAAAAAAGTCGCAATTCTGAAAAAAAATTTGTATACAAACTCGCAATTCCGAGATAAAAAGTCACAATTACCTTTTTTTTTTTTTTTTTATTCAGTGGCGGAAACGGGCTTCCATAATGCGTCCTTCCTGAACAAAAGTAATTTCTTTCAGAAAACCTTACACAGCTCAAACTTTTGTATTTTGTATTGAAAAATTTATTCACATTTCCACTTAAAAAAAAAATAATAATCAACACTTTTGTATGATTATTTTATGATGCTTTTTTTTTGTTATTTTTGGAGCTTGTCTTTAAGTCCTCATTCACATTGTTTTTTTTTTTCGTTTTTTTTGTTTTTTCAAAAAACAAAACAAACAAACAAAACGTGAACATTCATCATATCATTGTTGTTTCACAGAAGAAAAGCGTATTTGGATAATTTGGGTTTAAAATGAATAAGGGTGAGTAAATAATGACAGAATATTCATTTTAGGTCAACTATTCTTTTTAAATATATTTTGTATGTTTTTATTAGACTGCAACACAAACCGCATGAAATGCTGAATATACGTGAGTTGAACTAGTATGTGTTTGTGGTACTCACTGTGAAGCGGGGCGTCAATCTTTTGATATCATCCAGAGACACATCCACCCCCATCACTCCTAAAATCAACTGGTTCTGATGCTAAAGGAGAGATCATAAAACACAAAGTTTTTACTCTGACTTTTAATAGACTGACATTTATAAACAAATAGTGAGGCAAAACTACAGCTGGAAAGCATAAAACCTTGAATGAGAATTCACAAGATCACAAACTGTTGCATTTGGGCAAAAATAACCACCATGGAATTACGTGAAGGTGTAGAGCAACACATCTAAACGGCCTCAATGCTCGTCAACCATACAGGAAATAGATATTGACCTTATCAAAGCAGCCAGTGACGCAGTTGGTGAGTGGAAAGTAACGGCAGCTTTCAGAGGTCAAGCGGTTTAGGAGACAAACAACATACGAATCCTTCGACCCCCAACTAGGAAACTTTAGGATAAGATACTGTATTTAATTTCCATATCTGCTACTTATGTCGTGTTGCTGAGAAGGTCACTGTCCACATGGTTATTACATTCAAGAGATAATAAGGTTTACACGTTTGCTTCAGTAGAAGCTTTATCCCCATTAAACGTGACAAAAATAGTAGTTTGTTTCAAGAATTGGGCTATTATTAGAGTATTGGGTCTGTTAATGACACATCTGGTGTTCTGGTCTGTGTTCATTCGAATTTTTCATTCCCACTTTTGGGGCTCAGTTTGAAATATTGTTCTTGTTTGTGCACTTAAGGACCGATATGTACAAAAAGTTTTAAATTCAAAAATAAAAATGTATGTTACAACATGTTCACATATCAGAAATAATCTTTGCATTTTCTACAAAGGCTGCTGTTAATTTAGAGAGAATGTAAACCTTTTACAGTAAATACATACATACATAAATACATTGTGCGCACAATTTACTAATTCATTCTCTCGATTTTTAAATCTTGTACACGATTTAGCAAATCGAGGGAACAAATTAGTAAATCATGCGGACAATGTATAAATCGAGGGAACGAAATAGCAAATCGAGCACACCATGTGTGGTGCTCCATACAAGTCAGACTTTTTTCCTTGTAAAAACGTCAGAATAGGAAGATAAACTCACAGCTCTGTGAACACAGACTTTCCCCCCTTTACAACTAGCAATTGTGAGAATTGTGAGTCAAAAAAAAAGACCAAAACAAAAAGACCCTGCAGATTTGCTAGAAAAAAAGTCAGAATTGTGAGATAAAAACTTTTTTTTTCTTTTTATTCTGTGGTGGAAAGGGGCTTCCATTGAAAATAATTATTTTAAATTGTAATAATATTTTACAATATTACTGGTTTTACTGTATTTTTCATCAAATAAAATAGGCAATATAACAGACTTCTTTCAAAAACTTAGAATTTTTTTTTTACCAACCTTAGTTTATGTGGATTTAATATATCTAATAATATACTGTATGTATAAAATGATGTTCAAGATTTTATAAAATTTTGTCCTGTTTGGTCACCCGTTTTACTCTGAAGTAGCTGAAATAGATATGTTTGGATTTTTCAGTCATTACATGATTCCCATTCAGCAGCATTAATTATTTCTCTTTCATATAAAATTCTGAAAGGTGATACTGTACAAATAAAGAGTTTGTGGGGGTTTCCAAACTTTTTATCTCAGGAAATCAACTGGAAAATCGAAATAAACGATGACCTGACCTGGTTTCGAGATCCCCCCTCCCTGGATCTGGTCTTGTTGAACACAGGTAGAGTGCCTGTGATGACTAGGCCCAACTCCTAAGGTCATGAAGAGAACAAAAAACAATCAAGCACAATGCACTTTCACAATTTCTATGATGTTTATTAAAAAGGAGGCTGTACCAGAGCATCCAGGTACACGTTGGTCCACTGCACTTGTTTGGCATCTGCAAGGACCATTGGCCTGCCCAAAACATCTAGATACTCCTACACAGCATTGAACAACACAGTGCAATCAATGACTGGTCATCCTTAGACCTTCACATACTGTACTTAAACAACTATCTAACTACATGAGCCGCATTTGAAACACTTTGGCACTATACAGACCTGTGTGTTTATGCGAATGGCTCCAATGGATGGGATTTCATAGAAATATCCTAGAGAACATATATGGATTATCAAATTTTATTTATTTATTTATTTTTTGCAATGGTGAATCAAAAAGAGGCTGTGAATTATTTTTGTGCTACTGCCACTAGGGGGCAAAAACAGACTGAGCAATACTTACCCTTATTAGCACAGGCCATCCACTTTATTGGCCCGGTGTCATAGTTATGTTGACCCACAGAGAATGTGAACACGCGCACCTACAATCCAACAGCATAGCATTCAAATTCAGAGCACCGTTATTGTATTACGCCAAAAAGATCAAACAAAAAATTAAAATAATGAATGAATGAATATTATTGGCACCCCTCAATAAATGTCCTATAATATTTTATACAATGTGTGTAAATGATAATTATAAAATAAAGTGTACAAATATAATGTAGAATAAAATAAACACTAAATATAATAACTGAAATCTTCATTTAAATGTTTTTGAGAAATTGCTTATGATTTATTTAGTACCAATTTCAACCATAAGAATAGTGTACTCTTTTAAAAACATATGGACAAAAATTACTGGCACCCCTAAAGCTTATCATATGAAACCTGCTTTTAGAACTTACTATATAACATTTCTAATATATATATATATATATATATGTGTGTGTGTGTGTGTGTGTGTGTGTGTAGTTTTTAACATAACATATGTGTTTACTGTATATGTTCATTATATATATATATATATATATATATATATATATATATATATATACACACACACACACACACATTCATGTATATATTTAAGAAAAAAAAAAAAAAAAAAAAAAAAAAAAATATATATATATATATATATATATATATATATATATATATATATATATATATATATATATATATATGTGTGTGTGTGTGTGTGTACATTATGTATGTATGTAAATACATTATAAAACCATACATTTTCAAAATATATACTGTATGTGTGTGTATTTATATATAAATAACAAATATACACAACACACACACATATTATGCAAACTAAAATATATTATTTTGGATGCAATTAATCATGAATAATCTTTTGACAGCAGTAATATATATATATATATCTTCTATGATTAAAACAACTCTGTGCATTATAGTTTTATATTCATAATTTGTTTTGTAAAGTGGTAAAGTCTGTAATATATTAATGAGAACTAACATAGAGAAGAAAAAAAATTGAGATAACTTTGGAGATATTTAGAAACATTACGAGAATGTGAGCTTGATTTCCCCAAAGACAAATGTTTGTTTGTCAGTCAATCAATCCATCCATCCATCAATCAGTCTTAACAATACTGTTATAACCAACTTTATCTCTAATGAAATTGTTCGAAATGCAACCTAGATATTTTTTTTGTAATAGTCACAACAATGTTGCTGTTAGTTAAGTATGATTCATTAGAAACTGAAATCCAGCTTCACACACACCTTCTTGTCAATGTTGTATCTGCTGAAGACCTCCTCTGCTCTCTCCTCGCCTCCATCAGTAAACAGCATTATGATCTTGTTGCAGTTTGCTCTGGTGACGTTTGGCTGAAATAAGCACAATCAGATGCAGTTACACACAACGACCATCAGAAGTCAGCACAACACAACAATACTACTTTTACCCTTTTAACCCCTCAAGTAAAAAAGGCAAATGTGATTCCAGGATTTCAGCCTCTGACTTGAGGCTTAGTAGAAGATGTATTGCCTTAAGTCAGCTTATGATTGAATCCATCAGTGACTGAAGGGAAAGATACCATTTAAACTGTATTTACAGTATTTTAACATCAGGTAAAAAGAGGATGCAGAGTGAAATAAGCTTACACATCATTCTTTTCAGCCAACATGAAGACAAATCACACAAAGTGAAGATTTTAAGGCTGCTGGGGACTAAGACAAAATACTGAATATACACTTTCAATATAAAATTTCCCAAAAACAGCAAAAACTCATACATTTGACAGCTGATTGAAAGCAAATTCGAAGCCTTTGGTGTAGTTGGTGATGCCCTTTGCTGTGATGTTCTGCACTGCATCTTTTAAGATCTTCTTATTGCGAACGTTAGCTTGAACCAGGTGGTCGAAACAAGCGGTGTTATTCACTTTTGTGTTAAACTGAAAAAGAGGAGAGAGAGACATACAGTAAGTGAAAAGTCACTGGTCTTCTCATTGTTCATTCACAGCAAGACTAGTCTAAAAGATCTCTATACTGGGGTCAGAATCTCTGCAGGTGTTTGTGAGTTATGCGCATGTGTTGTGGAACAGTGGTGAAAATAATTTGAGCTGACAAGTTGGATACCCTTACAAGTTTCTAATTTTCTGTTCAGACAGGGCTCTCTGTGTTCTGTCACTTATTGCGGCTGACCCCTGTGAACCTGTTACTTCAAAGCTTGAGAGATTGAGAACAAGAAAATAGACTTAGGTAGAGGAAGGAAAGAGAGAATAAGAGAGAGAGAATGAATGTGGGAGGAAAAAGAAGGAAAAACAGTATACTGCAAATTCTATAAGGTTTGTGGCAAAGTCCACAAACAAGATAAAAAATCTTAAAAATGAAGTCACTCAAAATGTATAATATGAGCAATTTTATTTTCTATTTATTTTAATGAGTTTATTTTAAAATAATCACATTTAAATAGATAAAATAAAATAAAATAAATGTGGTGTGTAGGGATCAAATATTATTTAATTTAGTTATTAATAAACATATTTACAATAAAAAAAGCTAGTTAGTTGAGAGTGAAACAATAAAGACAACAACATAATAATAAAAATTTATTTGGCAATTAAAACTTTTTTTTTTACTACAATTGAATTGAATATTAATTCTACTGATTATTTCAAATTTATGAAACAATTTTAAATTGATGGATATATTCACGAAGCTAAAAACCTCAGCTAAGGCCCAGATCATAATTATTTTTATTTAGTTTAGTTATTGATAAAACATATTTTTAATAAATGAAAAAAATAAAAATAAAAATTGGTTGTGACAGTGAAACATTAAATATAAAATAATGAAATGTTTTAGTCAATTAAAACTTTTTTTTAATAGGAAAAAAAACTTTTTACTAAAATATAATTCAATATTTATTTAAAATGTTTTTTAAAAAATGTCGACATTATTTTCAGTTATGAAGCTGAAGACCGATCTCTGTGTAGAGTTTTTTTTTCAGTATTTTATTTCTACTAAGGAAAAAAAAAGTTGGTTGGTGAGAGAGTAAAACTAATAAATTATGTTTTTAACAATTAAAACGAGAAGATTTGAACCATTTGAACCATTTTAAAGGGGAGAAAAGGACACTGCCTGTGTTTAAAACTAGTTACATTTCATGCTAGGATCATTTTAAGTTAGTCAATAGTTTATTTAATACATCAAACAGTGCTTTTTACAAAAAATAGAAAAAAAAGGTTCTTCTAATGCTTAATTGGACACCAATTTGTACCTTACGACGGTGCCTCCTTTAACCCCAACAATGGGAAAAGTCAGAATGATTAACAGGTGCGAGTCAATTATGGCACCATTACGGCTAATGAGGTGGTATGTGCAAGCTAATGCTAAAATTAAAATGATTACTATATCTCCAGCTCTCCCTGAGGACATGCAAAAGCACATGATGCCCTTCCTGTGGCAAGAAGCAGAACACACCTTCAAACATCCCGTGTTTACCATAGTGCAGTTTTTACATCTATTTTCATGATCCAGTGCTTATTTTTCATTCATGTTGACTCAAAAGGCTTCCTGACTTTGAATCTGTGGCCAGACACAAAGAGATTGCGCTTGATTAGGACACATGGGCCCGTCAGTGATGTAACTGTGGGATCAGGTGTCTGTGCTCTGTCGAAAAAGCTGGATGTCACAGTGTCTGCTGAATGAACCGATGAGTCACGGTTCGATTAGTCGCTCGAGCATTGACTGAATATTTAATTAATGCTCAGAATTATCGCCATGGAGGCCCCCGTGACTCACTGCTCTCAGCATACGGCGGGTTATAAATAGAGGAATAGGACACATTGATGATACACAGACCCCTACACACAGCAGACGGCACGCACTCATGGTGTAGATGGCTTCGTTGATTTTAACGAGAATGTTCTAGTTCTGTCGTGTCATGTCTCTCCCCAGAGGAACGTTTTATTTCTCGGGGGTTGCTCATTCACCGCTCAGGGGAATTTAAAACGTTTTCAATTATGCTTTAAGTATTACAATTTCCTTGGTTGCTTCTTCGAAAAGTCCTATGGTGAAATAAAAATAATAACGGTATTTATGGAGCACAAGGGTCTTGTATGACCCCAAAGGGGTCTGTTGGGGTAAATAATGACCAGCTGACTGTACATTGTCCCACCTTGGATACTTACAAAATAAAACCAATTTTTAATTTTCATTTAATTTTTTTTTTATTTAGATTTTTTTTCCCTTCTTTGGTGTTTTCTAATTTGATGTAAAATGCTTGTAAATCTCTCATAATGCTATGTAAACAGGCAGATTCCGATTCAACTCGATTTCTTTCCATGAACACTTAAAAATAAATAAATAAATAAACTGATTAATTACAGGCCTTGTTAATCTGAGCTTCTGCACCTCGGTTTTTGAGTGAAATAAGCATTATTTGTAGATAATTTTGACAAAGTTCACTTAAAAACTGAGGTGCATAAGCTCAGACCAATAAGGACAAATTTATGAGCAACTTTTTGTAGGCCATTCATTTTTGACCACTGGGAATGCCACAAGAGTAACAAGGTTTTATTCCAATTTAATCAATTAATTAACAAGCATTTACAATACAATAAGTATCCACTTTGGGTCAAAATGACCAGAAACATTTTTAACAAAACTTTTTAATTTAATTACTTATATATATATATATAATACATTTTATATTACTTTATTTTTTAATTGAAATTATTTTAATATGTGAGGAGAAAGAGAGCATGGAGTGATACAAATTATTATACAAAAATAAATAGGCGAACACTGTGCTTGATCAACCAGAATCAAGTATTCCAGACCACAGTGGAAATAAACAGCTATTAAATCAACTGACCTGATATGCTGGGAAATGTAAAAAAGAAAAAAAACCAACAACAACAACTTTGAGACATGGTTAAAATCTCTATCTTTTGAAACCTTAGAAGAGACACACATTAGTATTTTTCTTAAACGAAAATTCGGAGAAGCAGAAGCACCTGATTCATAAACCGAGCATCTTATTCCATTCTTCATCTCCAGCCAGAGAAATGGACACATTTCCTGCTTGAAATCCACCTCTTAAACCCAGAGTTACCTCAAGGGACTAATTTGAAGCTGTAATCTTATGTTCACCATTCAAATTGTTTGTCATGCTGCAGGTCAATTGCACCAGTCAATCATTTCCTATGAAAATCCGCCCCACAGATGAGTCAATATAAATGATGAATCGGGTAATATCCTTGAACAATTCAGTGGCGGTTGCCACAGCAGAGCTCTAATGAGCATCAATAACCTTGATCCAATATTTGCCTTCATATACAACTAATCAAATATTTATTTGGACAACGATTGAAATTAGAGACACTTTAGCTGACCAGCAAAGCAGAAGACTGTTTTATCATAATATGCCATATTTCCTTTGTCTCACCTTCTTATAAATGTCACATTTGCATGGATATGCACCATCTATGATTACAGCTCTTATGTCAAGACACAAGGCTGAATGGAGCATTATCTATGAAAGAAGCAAGCATGCATTTGTATCAGCTACATTGATTCAGCCTTAAAAATACTTTAATTATGGATTTAATTAATTCCGGATTATGCAGGATAATTAACAGGTTAAATATATGCTTTGATAATAGTTTCATTAAAATGGTTTGATAAATATTCCATGCAATGTGTGAAAATCAAGTCTATTTTAACCACATTTTATTTTTGGTAGAATGAGAATGAGAAACTATTTTTTATTGATTATTAAATTGTATAATCAACACAAATGTATACATTTCATTTATAAGTGACCATGCATTTTATATTCAAATTCATAACCCTAACCCATTTTTTTTTGTAACTGACTGCATTGTTGGCCCACAAATACTGCATGATCAAATGGCAAAATCTCATCATTTCCTTCAGTTGGCTTTTCAAAAATGTATGAAGATTTATGAAATCCTTGAGCTATTGTTTTAAGAGCCTTAGTGGCTGTGTATGTGGCATCATATTACAAAGCCTTGTTAAAATGAGTAAACAGTCGAGAACCCCTGTGCTGCATTCACACACACACACACACACACACACACACACACACACACACACACACACACACACACACATATATATATATATATATATATATATAAACACACACACACCAATAGCAGGCATATATTGTGTATACATGTGTACTGTATGCAATAAGCAGCACACTAGTTTTAAATTTCAGGCATAGCCTGCATTATAATATATTTTTATTCCAAGTCTTGTTCTTCACTGTAACTTGACAGAAATGCATAGTATCTCTTGCAAAATAATGGTTTGGCTTTGTTTATCAAGCTAAATTTATAACATGTCCATGAAAGAAGCTTAATTACAACTGAAATTATTAGATATTTTATTTGTATTGCATTGCTAAAGACATACAACTGTTTATTGATCATAATCCTCCTCACTTTCCTCATTTCATAAACTAAATAGCTACCATATTTATAGAACATGTTGTTTATACCGGTGGCGATCAACTGTCCGTAAAATCACAACCATATTATAGATTTATAAATTCAACCAACACAATTTCCACAAAGCCCTTTTATTTAAAACTACAGTACCACAGTTGCTCTCAAACTACTGATCTGTACAAACGCACACTCCAAATTTGATCTTTGGGTATCCAACTGATGCATCCACGCTCGAATACACCCAAGCACACTCACACACATAACAAAATGCTACACTCTCATTGGCATACATTCCCTGAAGCAAATCCTGTTGACAGATCTCACAGAGCTAATCCTTTATCGGAACAGTGATTTTCCAATGCAAGAAAACCTCAAAATCCTCTGAGAAGTGAAAACAATAAATAAATCAAACTTTATTCACTGATGATTAAGAAATGGGATACCAAGCATGGTTTTGAGGCAATATCACCCTGAGTACAAAAACTTAGTGTGATTGTTCATTTCAAACCTGTATGACTTTTTTTTTAAATTATTATTATTCTTTTCCATACAGTTACAAGAAATGGGGACTGAGGCTTTCAAGCTTAAGGATACAAAAGCATCATAAAAGCTTTATAAAAGTGGCAAATCCACTTTTCAATTCATACAAACATATTTCAAGCTATTATTTTCTCCTAAAGTGAGCTGTCCAAGAAACAGATCAGTGCGATTTGTGAATAAATCCAATTATGTGAAGGAATTAGAGTCATTTGATGATATGACTCAAATGAATCATTCATCAGCCAGGCCTCATTTCAACTTGCATTTCTCATATTTCTATAACACAGCATATGTACCACTTTTATGACAATTTATGGTTTGTTTTGGCTTCATTCCATTCATTCAATTCACTTCAAAAGATCACTTCAAGTTTTGGAACATCATGAGTGCAAATCATCATTTTTGGTAAACTACTCCTTTAAGAAATAATGTCCCCTACAACATACATGACAGGTTTCGACATGAGCATCCTGTGAGCTTCTTTGGTCAGAGGAAAATTTAAGAAAAAAACTAGCATCACCCGAGTAAAAGATCAGCAAGCCAAAGATGGATTGGGGGCTCCTTCCGAGAGGAATGATATATAGCAATTTCCTCCCTCTTTCTCTGGCCTTCTCTTTCTCACTCAGGCTGATCTCTTCCCCTCGCTTTGTCCAGCCATTTTCAATTCAGCACACAGAGCCCAGAAGCAGCCTTTTCATTAAGCGCCTGTTTTCAAGTGGCAAGCTGCAGCCAGATCCATATTTCATTACAACTCCTCTGTCTCTCTCTTTTTCTCTGTCTCACACACACATGCTGTTGTTGCATCACACCGCAACCTGCAACCCACATACTCTAAAAACACCTCACTTTAAATTGAATTCAGAGTAACAATGTCTTATTCCATTTTTAATGTACAGCTGCAACTAAATATGCTTGTCACACTTTTCTGAGCAATTAATCCCATTCTGTACACACACAGTTTGCTATTTAAACACATTTTTATTTTTTATGGAAGTGACAAGCACTTTCTGCAACTCTCAAAACTTTTGAGTAGTGAAAGACAACTTTTATTAGATCCACATAGTTGCTAATGCAGTGAAGCTACACTTTTTTGGATACTGACAGCTCAACTGAAATGCATCTTTCTTGAAGAACAAACTTCACATGGGCTTTAAACTATATGAGGGTAAGCAAATGCTAACACATTATTAATTTGTTTAAGGAATATTCCACCAAAAATGAACCGTCAGACCATCCGTGATGTACATGAGTTTGTTTCTTCAAACATTTGCATTGCACCACTTGCCTTTGAATCCTCTGGGTGCCGTCAGAATTAGAGTCCAAACAGCTGATAAAAGTATCACAGTAATCCACAAATAAACCACGACTCCAGTCCATCAATTAATGTCTTGTGAAGTGAAAAGCTGTGTGTTTACAAGAAACAAATCCATCATTAGAACCATTACTTATTTAAAGTTAAAGCTCAATAATCTATAATAACGCTTCCTCCAGTAAATGTGATGTGTCCTCTCACATCAAAATCCATCAGTATATTTGTTTAGGACTGTTTTTGGATTATTTTCTCTTGTAAATATGCTTGATTTGTGCATATTTCTCTCCTGATTCAGACAAGACTGGAGAAAGTGATATTATGGAAAGCCAGAAGCAACAGTTTAAAGTTAAAATGTCTTAATGACAGATACATTTCTTACAAACACACAGTGTTTCACTTTACAAGATGTTAATTGATGGACTGGAGTTGTGTGGATTACTTGTGGATTACTCTCTGACGGTACCCATTCACTGCAGAGGATCCAATGGTGAAAAAGCGATTTAATAATACATTTCTCTAAATCTGTTCTAATAAAGAAACAATCTCTTCTACATCTTGGATGGCCAAAGAGTGAGTACACTTTATTTTTGAGTGAACTATTCATTTGGCAACTATAAAGAAAACAACACCTTTATCAACAGAACTTGAGAGCGTGTTTAATGTGTCGAGATGCAAAAATGTTGCTACCAGTATCGCTATACACATGTAGGATTCTCATTTAGCAGATGCTAAATGGGCGTAAAAAGTATGAATTACAAATTAGGAATATTACAACAAAAGCGACTCATCCTAGAAAAACTACTGCAGCAAAACAATGTTCCAGAATTGCTCGGAAAAGTATGGCAATGTGTGTAAAAAGCAGAATGAGAAAATGCAATGCTACTTTGTAAACCATTGCAGAAACCGGAATGAGTCCTATGGTTGACAAATCAAAAATCTGCAGTGTGCACACAGCATGTGATCTTACTTACATGGACAACATTGACATAATCATCATCAGAAAGTGTCTCCAGCATTTCACTGACAGAGGTTCGGATCAGTTTAAGGGTCAGTCCAGATACACTTCCACTCCTGCAACACACCAATGCAAACACAATGGCAATTAAAGGAAAGTTGAAAAAATTAAATTCTGTCACTATTTAACAGCATGGTAAGCAATAGATGACAGGTTTTTTTTTTTTTTTTTTTTGGTGAACTATGCCTTCAAGCCCTAATAAAAGCACCCAAATGCAATGTTTAAATAAATGGTATGTTAATATATCTACACATCCATCCCCCTCTCTCTCTCTCTCTCTCTCTCTCTCTCTCTCTATATATATATATATATATATATCTGCGGCACAGAATCTAAGACTAAATACATATTAAAAAGATTTATAACATTCATAATTTAAAATGCACATACACATAATACTCACGCATCAACAAGAATCAGCATGTCCTTGGGCGATGCGGCACCTTGAACATACCTGGATACAAAGAAAGAAATGTTCTGGAGCACTTTCAAGGAGAATTTTAAACTGAGAGAACAAATGAAAAAGAATTCAAAGCGCACACACAGAAATACGTATAAGTACCAAGGTCGTCGGCGCACATCGTACAGGTCGATTTTACTGGGTGTTTTCCTGGCATCCATCCAAGGGGAAGCTAAATGGACAGAGACAGGATATAGAAATATGAGTGAACCCTGATCCCAAACTTCATTTGATTTGTCACATCTCTGTCGTGAGCACATTAGTGAGCCTCTCTAGAAACCTGTTTCTGTGTCCGGAGTGGGGTGGTTTGTGGTCTATATTGACTGCAGTGAGCTGACATGAAAAAAAGGGCCCCAGTAGAATTTCAGCTTTGATTTTTCTCTTTAACGGAGAAAATAACCTGGTGCAAATGAGGGTGCTCGCCTGTGACTATTACAGCTGAACATCTAACAAGACGTGTTTCCTCATAAATGGCATCCCACGTTTTGACATTTAGTGAGTGGATTGCACCTGTAAGTGCCGACAGATAGTCTGAGACACTGCGATTTGGCTGTAACAAAGTAATCGACCAGTGTTCTGCCGACTATGATGAATTGAAGTTTACAAGAACATCAATATTTTATAGGCGTATATGTATCTATAAGAAGACAATCGATGGTTGGGAGTCCACATCTTATTATATTGCAATCTTAAAGGAATAGTTGACTCAAAAATGAGAAATCACCCATGTCATGGGAGGTTTGGCAAAATATGAGGACAGATATGAGAAATCCAAACTCTTATAAAGCCGTTAAGAGACAGAAGTTCAACGGTGGCTAATAAACTATTTATATGCAACATTTTTTACTAAAGCCTTACCAGTTACAAATCTGAAAGTAATGAAAATGAATTGAGCACCTCATTACTTTTCTCCTCTCTCATCACCAAATCTCAGAAGAATACTCTCTGCTGAGATATTTGATATTATAATTTGTTATGAAAATTTGGTGTAATTTGAGCTGGGACTACATGCTATGTTTACCAATTAGAGACAGTGGAGTCTTGGAAAGGAAGGATGTGTGTGTGTGTGTGTGTGTGTTTGATTCTGATAATAATGTGCACTGAAATGTGAGTTCTGAATTAAACAGACACTACAAGCTCATACCTGGGTAATAGCGAGCTAAACCAGTAGCGCTGCCGAACACCTGCCATAGTAGCGTTGGATCATCTTCTCGGTTTTTCTTAAAGACGTCTTCCAGTGCTTCAGTCCAGTTCAGCTCATTCAAAACAATGGTTGCTGGAATACAGAAAATAACATACAGTGCATGGTATTTCATTGATGAGTAAAAATGTGTTTTCTTTACCATTTATAATAACATAAAAAAATTCAAATCCAGATTTTGATTTTCAAAGATTTATTATAAAAGTTTATTATTTTTTTCCCCAAAATGCAATAAATCCATGACACGTTTTTTATACATAATTATACATCATCATCATAATCATCATCAAATTAAATGCAAAATTAATTAATTAGAATTATTTATAATATAAATTATTACATCACCTTAAATTAACAAACAGTGTTATAAAAAAAGGGAAAAAAAAGAAAAAGAAAAACCTTTGAATACTCGAATCTGTTTATAGAGGTCACAGTGCTTATAGTGATTAGTGACAGTCCAGAGAGAGGAAATGAAGTGAGAGGAGGAGGAGAGACACAACGAGAGGTGTAATTTACTCTCATCTCATCCGCTGTTAACAGAATAATTCTGTGCTATGCACTGAGGGCTCTTCATCTCCACAGCCACAAACAAGCTGATTGACTTTATTACATCATCACTGAGGCAACCATGGAAACCTATAATCATCCTATCAAACCTTGCACTTCTGAAAAGGCTGCGTGCTGATAGGCAGTCAGAAGTGATAGTAGAGATATGCTAATCAGGTGAGAAAACAGCCTGCGTGTCAACAATTATTATAATGAAGCATGAAAAATTCAGTGTTATAACAACCATAACTTTAATTTTATTGGTTAGCATGCTGCAGAGACAGTAGGGCAGGGTTGAGAGAAAGAGAGGAAGCAAATGAGCAAATGAAGCATGAGAGGCACATTTCTTCAGTTTTTTGTCTAAAAAAGACAAAAGGCTGATCAATGAGTAGAGGGGAACTGAAGCCTGCACAATAAATCAGGTTATGTTTGAACTGAATTGCACATACTGTATTATAGTATGTGCAAATACTGGCATAATCAGAAATATACATTGTCTGATGACAATCTATCTATCCATCCATCCATTCATCAGTCCACCTACTGTACTTATCTGTCCATTCATTCATTCATTCATTCATTCATTCATTCATTCATTCATTCATTCATTCATTCATTCATTTATTAATCTACCCATCTAACTATCTGCCCATCTATCAATATATACATCCATTCATCTATCCATCTACCTAACTATCAATTCATCATCCATCTACTAGGATTGTGATGGTAAGGAAATTTTCCCACCAGTTAATCGACGTGTGACAACACCGATAATACTAGTATCACCGTGGGGGTGGGGGCGTTCCCTCTTTTTCTCGCTTTCCTTCACTTTTAACTTATAAATGTGGAGTGCACATTTTACTTTCACTTTCAAATAGCGTCAATTCTCCATAACGTAAATGTTTAGTTTGTTTGAATTTTCCACCTTTTCCTCGCTTTCCTTCACTTGTAAATAGCTTAAAAGCACTGTGCTCAGTTTACTTTCACTTTGGATTTAGCGGATTTAACAACAAAATACAACGTCAATCTCACTTTAGCCTATATATAAAACATAGAATTTTTATTAACAAAACAAATAAAAATACACCATGCTATAGGGCAGACTATGCCTAATATAAAATAACAAATTACTTACATAAAGTATAAATAGGTATACAAAACTGGAAATAAGTAAACATATGATATAAACAAATAAATAAGAAACATAGAGCGTTAATTAGTAAATCGAGTAAGAAAGCTTGGAGGCACGGCATATACCTTGATGTCAAATAAAACAAATAAACGACACAAAGTTTAAATAAAGTAAAAATCAGCAAACAATGTGGAACAATGGCAAAAGTCAACAGGCTTCTCAAAATCCAAAATATTGCCAAACAGGTGCTTTTTACATCTTGTCTGTCTCATCTCACTCTTCTCAGTCAGCTCTCCTCACTTTCCTCACTGGATAAATTAAATCTGGTCTGTGATGTGACCGTCGTTCGGCATGCTGCATTGAGCAGCTGTGTTCAGTTTTTATTTGTAGTGTCTGTTCTTTTACCGAACTAAAGAATTTTTTACTACTACAAAAAATCTAAACGACAGTGGGGGTCGGTGCCGTGGTGGGCACCTGACGTAACTGGTGTTGTGGCTTAACACCTGTATCAACACCGTCTATCGCGGCAAGCCTACCATCTACCCATCTATGCATCTATCTGTCCATCTACCATCTATGCATCTGCTGCTTCATCTTCATCGGTCTATCTATCAATCCATCTGTACATCCATCCATCCATCCATCCAATTTATCCGTCTATCCATCTATTAATCTCTCTGCCCATCTATGCATCTATCCATCCCTCCATATATCCAATTTGTTTATCTATCCATCTTTTAATCTATCCATCCATCTAATTAATAGGCAAAGCACATACACTATCCAAACATACACATACACTATTCAAACATACACTTTGCTCTTTTGTTGATTTTGATTGCTTCCATTGTCCTCATTTGTAAGTCGCTTTGGATAAAAGTGTCTGCTAAATAACTAAATGAATAAATGTAATATGTAAATGTACACTCTCCAAACACAACTATGCAATATGCTTAGAAAACACCCACACCGACATAATACAACTTCAATAACACTTCTACACAAGTTTTGGGGTTTTTATACACTAAAATCAGCCCATTCGCCCTTTTTGCCCTTTTTAAAACACAAACCTTACAACTTTCTAAAAGTGCATGGTTTGGTTCAATCAAACACAAACTGAAATCAAATGCACACCACTCACATGCTCTCAGCAGTACATTTTGTCTTCTGATGGTCAATTTTTCTAGTAACATCAAATGTGGAAAAAAACAAAAAACGATTCTAACAATTTACCAACCCCACCCCACCCCATTGACACTAACATATCACAATGGTCCAAAGTATTGATTATTTCCTCAACCTCCACTTATATTACATCCATCCTTTTGGATGTTAAGGAGGTGAAATTGTCCAGCACCCACTGTGAGTTGTCTGTCTTAATCATGGTTAAGTTTTTCTTGGCTGTGGCAGAGGGGGATCACCCACCCTCCTCTCACAACCCCTAAACGATGTACTACTTTATCCAAGAAAATCCAATTTTCTCCCCGGCGAGAGAAGCAGATCTGTGTTATTTCTGTGCGTCTATGTGTGTGTGTGTGCTAGAGGTTCCAGGCTATTTGTGGTCTCTTAGTGTTCGATAGAGGTTGATGTGTGCAAACCCTGCTTTTAGAGTCGCTAGAGAAAAGCCACTAGGTTCTAACTGCCTTACAGAGAGCCAACAACCTCCGGAATTAATGGACATTTAGACAATCCAGTAATATTGGACATTACTCACACACAACTATGTTTTCACACAGAGTATTAGAGGGTCTGTCATCAGTCTGATTCTACATACATACTGTGTTTCCTTCTGGTGGAAGGTCAGGTCAGACCCAAGACTACAGCAATTATAGCTCTACCCTTCTCGCCTTCCATCTATGTCTCTTTCTGTCACTTGGTTATTTTCCCTCCCACCCACTATAAAATATACAAGTTTAAAGGAAAAGTTCACACATACAAAATTTAATTTGGCTATCATTTACTAAGAATTATTTTGCAGATTGTCCTGCCCATCTCATCCATATAATAAACTTGAATGGAAGAGAGGCCTGGCAAGTTCCAAAAATTACTAAAGATAATGGTAAATGTATCTATATGACTTGCAAAAATAGTCCATATGACTTCTACTAAGCCATATAACAGCTTTGCTTGAAGACCAGATCAAACTGAAGTCATTATTCTGAGCAAATCATTCCATATGAAATAGCTTAAAATCTCATTCACATTTTATGCTTTTTTAAATATGCCTCAAAACCAAAATAAAAAAATTAAATACCAACAGGCTCTTCTAGTTAAAAAAAAACGAAAACAAAAAAACCTATGCGATAAATTATTTAAAATACATTTATTTCATACTAAGTATACACTTAAGACTTACTGAAATAAAATAATAATTTAACTTAATTTGGAGTATTTCTTTATTGCAAAATGCACATTCCTTAATATTATTCCTAAAATATGTTTAAATATCACTATTAAAGGTTTCCCAACAGTCAGCAGAAGTGAGAAAAAAAGTGTTTATTACATTTGAAATTTTCATATTTATCTTACAAAAATACATGGATTTGCAAACAGGGTCCTTTATTCACCCCCTGGAGGCGTGTGAGGGATGTTTTCTTACAGATGCACCACTTTATTTCACGTCTTCTGAACTGTTGACAACAAACACCCGCTTACCCGCTTATATGTTCATTCTTGGGTGAACTATCCCTTTGATAAGGATTATATGATCTCTGTATAATATCAGTCCTGAAATTCAAAATATTTAAAATTTACCTCAAGTATACTTGCAATAGTTCCATTTTAGTCGATATATCTTAAGTTGAACCAAAATATTTGTTGTTCCAATTAGGTAGAAATTAGGTAGTTTAATATACCAAAAGTACAATGGTGCTATATATATGTGGGTATTTTATTAAGCACATCAGTACAGTATGTAAATATATTTGTAGTATATGTAGCACAAAATAAATGTATTTCAAATACATTTTAGTATCTGTGATCACAACCACAGACAACCAGATGAAACAACACTACCCAAAAAGCCTAAATGACTCACACATAAAATTTAAAATAGAGGATTGGGAAATGACTCACAGATAATTGCATAAAACGGCGCTAAGAGACTAAAGCATCACTTTATTTCTAAAGTGATTTGGTATTCTGTATTTAAAAAGGCGGCAAACCCATCCTCCATATAACATTTTGCTCACCGCAGAGGACATCTGTCTGACCTGATGTCATTTCAAATACCCCACTACTCTGTTTACCAAAGGGCACAATGGCCAAAGTAATTACCTGAATTTATTTGTCTTCCATTTGTGTGTGGGTGTGTATGACAAGGTCAATAGGGAAGAGCCGTCTAACACCAAAGAGCCAGACGCTGTCCCAGCAGGCCAACTGAGACTCTATAGCTTGGCCAGCCTGCTATCCCTGCTTAAAAAGCATTGTGAAATTTAGTTTAAATAGATGCACATGCAAACCGTGGGCTTTTCCAAACAAGTGCACCTGCATTCTTCTGACAAAAGTTTCCCCAGAGAGTCTTTGCTGTCAAATGGATTCTATAATTCTCCTCCAAAAGCTCTTCCAAAGCCACACTTATACTGCGTTTTATAACTGACATCCAAAGCAATCAGCAGCAGATCGTCTCATCAGATTCCCAGCAGTAGATAATATGTTATGGCGGAGCAGGCAGAGCGCTATGGAAGCATGTCTGTGGGGTGTGGGGGAGTTACTTACAGCCGTCATATATGTCCGTGGGGATATGCACTGCCGTATGGTTGTAGGAGGTAAAGCGGTTTTTGAATGACGGGTCTTCTTTAAATTCAGGTCTTATCCGGTTTTTCCTTCCTTCTGTTTCATTGGCATCAAGCTGGAAGAGAAACAACAGCGATCAACTTTGGTTAAATTTAAATAATATTTCACAAAATAACTGTTTTCAATGTGTTTTGATCAAATAAATGCAAACTTGATTAGTATAAGAGACTTGTTTAAAAAAGATTCCAACATTTTCAATGGCATATTCGCAGAAAAATCTGGGGGAAAAATAAAAGAAAGAAAATTCTGTCATCATTAGCTCATTTCAAACCCGTATGTATTTCTTTGATCTACTTTGGAGACTAAAGTTTTCAGGCGTCATTTAAAGGATATAAAAACACCATTAAGGTATCATAAGTGGTTCATATAATTTAGACATTAAATCTCATTAAGTCTCCTGAAGCCATACATTACTTTGTGTGACAAAAGACAAAAATAAGTTAAAAAGTTACAAATTATATTCTTCTCTTTTAGTCAGCTATTGACCACTGCAACTTTACTGAGTTTGAGATAATTCTCTATGATAATTCTCCATAAATTGTATCCGACCTGTCTGATAGATTACTGCAGTAATACAGTCCTGCAGGTACTGCATCTGTTCCAAACTAGTGCTTTGCACATTGAACAATAAAGCTTAATTCTCTATATGTTCCTCCTGCTTTACTTTCTATCTAGTATTTTACACACTACTGCACACGCTCCCACCATGTGTTTTACAGACTCATCCTAATTGGCAATTGAGATGTATGGCACACAGAGAGTGTGTATCCGCCGGCCGAGTCTGCGTCAACTGAGAAGATATATTATCATCACAGAAAAGCTCACTGTATTCATGTTCGATATAGTATCTGCACGTGAAAAAAAAAAAAAAAAAAACGCTGAGTGTGTCTGTGTGCAGAAGTGTCTTGAATTATATACTCACATTATCCTTGGCATTAAAGTAAACTATATCATCCTCCTGCAGAGAAAGAGAAAAATATGATAATTAAAAGAAAAGAACATTTTTCAGGCAAGGATGTAAAACCACCATTAAGAAATTGTAAAGAGGTCCATATCACTCATAGGCTATAAATACAATATTCTTCCCCTTAAGTGAGCTCTTAATCACTGCAAAACGTAAAAATAAAAGACTAATAATAATAATAATAATAAAAAAGACAAAATAAAATAAAAAATAGATAAATAAAAAAAAAAAAAAGAGACCAGCTTAGATAATAAATAAATGCACTAACTATTATGGGGTTCAAACCTGCAAACTTTTGGTTACCAGCCCAGATATGTTAACCCGTACAGTATGACGTGTGATGTGTCCTCAAAACACCTACCCATCATGCAATTCACACAGTGGCAGTATCACTGTACTGAGCCAAGTATGCATACAGCATGTGTTCCACAGATCTGATCACAGATCCTACCTTTGCTTTATAGCAAATGTGAAATGCACTGAGGACAGCTAAAGAAAGCTTGGTCATGCCAGGTTTTGCAGCAAGTGGTCAGTATAACCTGCTGGTGGGCCGTCATGTTGTCAGGGTCAGGCATTTTTCATCATTCACAGCATATGGTGTGTGTGCCTGCATGTGCGTGTCTACAGTAAAAATAAATCCGGGGAAGAAATGCAGAATGTGTATTCAGTGAAATCAAATCTTCCGACATCTGCAGGGAGTGTGGGAAGTGAAATTAGATCCATTAAGTAGCAACACTTTCCCCCACTTAAATACAAACTCACATGCACACAGAGTAAAGACACTCTGGCCATTTAGTACAATCAGATTATTTATTTGTCCATTTATTTACTTGTTTGCATTTAATTGAAAGGCTCATGATTTCATTTAACTAAACGAAGAGGTCTAACACACCAAAGCATTTAGCAGTCAAACCGAGACTAGGTATTATCAATTTCAAAAGCATCTCCAGCTTGCAGTCTTCATTTGGAATGATCTAATTAAAAATCAGCCCAACACTTCAGATTCTTGTGATCAATTCATTCTTGTGATCAAGTTAGTCATCTTAGATGTCTTCCATTGCCTTAAATAAACTTTAATGTGCAGAATGCAAACTGATACTATTTTTTTTTTAATACAGCTGTTAAAGAGATCACAAAAAAACTTTGCTATAACTATGCTACAGAGAATGGGAAAAAAGTCAAACAGGTTTGGAACAACATAAGAGTAAGTAAATAATTAAATAATTTAAATTTTGGGGTGAATTATCCATTAAAAGGTTGGTGTTTTTGCATGTTTGTAATAAACAAATCCATCCTTAAGACATTTTTAACTTCAAACCATTGCTTCCAACTGAAAATACAAGTCCTCTACATAAAACTACTTTCTCTAGTAATAAAAGTTGGCTCATCTGAATCAGAATCATCTGAATCATCTTATCTACATTCTAGATGGGTAAATATTCAGCAACTTTACATTTTTCATGTGAACTATCCCTTTAAGTCAGGATATGCGATCTGATTTGCTGAAAGGTCACAGAACCATGCTGTTATGCGTGTTACTTAGACCACCATAGTTGCATAGTAACAAATCACTTGTGTGTAGAGATGGTAGACTAGTCATCCAGCTAGTCAATCAGAGAGGTTGCCCAGTTAATGTTGATATTTTTAGCAGCAGTGTTTTAATGAGTATGCTATGACTGTTGCGCTGTAAAATTCTCCACCAGAAAAGTCTTTAAATTCATGCCCTTTTAAGCACCATGCTACAGCTATTATGCATCTTGCACTGTTTTTGAGCATGTCAGTTTAAAAATAGTCAGATGTCTAATGTCTTGAAACCATTGCATTCTATTTGAGCTATCTGTTTTTGAATGCAATAATATTTAAACAATATCCCAAAAAAGGCATGATGCATGGAATATTCAATTTTGTTTTATTTGTATATTGTAGTATTTGGTTGCTCGTGGTGATTGTTAATGGCTAATTTCTTGAAGGAACCAGTAACCTTGTAATAACCAGCCCTGAGTTTATTTAAATTAATTTGGATTTGCCTGATTCCTCTCATTAATTTAAAGGAATGAAAATTATACCATTCACCCTTAAGTCATTCCAAATCCATATGACCTTTTTTCTCCAGTACTGCACAGAAGGGGATATTTTGAATAAATGTCTGTATTTTTTTTGTCCATATAGAAGTGAAATGTTGTTCAGACCCCGGATATCTTCAAAATATCTTCTGTGTTGGTTTGAAAACAACATAAAGGTGACAGAATTTCCATTATCCCTTTAACGTATATTCTTGTAAAGCCGCTCTATGTCTTGTACAATATAAAATATAAACACAAATAAAAATGGCTTGAGTTGATCTGAAACATTAAATAAAATAGAATAACTGTATATGCACCTTGTAAATGTTAAGTACACACTTGTAGAAACTTACTTCAAATTCATCTTTCCATTGATGCTCCATTTGGAAATTCTCTGCTGCAGTTGCCAAAGTCTATAAAAAGAACAAGAGAAAATAAATCATTTTAATTAGTTAAGCACTGCATCAAAGTATCTGTGATCATGATCAAAGCAACTCTGATAATGAGACAGTAAATTAAATGCAACTGTAAAGCAACATTATATAGCCCGACTGGATATGAATAGTTTCGTTTTTTTTGTTCCATCATGATTAAAAAAAAAAAAAGACTAAATGTGCGACTATACACAGACCTTAATCATAAAAACAACTGGACCGAACAAATGAACTGCAAATGAAGATAGATACTAGTCATATAACATAGTAACTAATATAGAACTAGAGTTCTGGCCCAAAAGGTAACTCCAAACAAACGTGTGGGCAAGAGGTCTGACAGGACGGTGGGTTCTGTTTAAGAAAAGGGCAGAAGAGAACAGAATAGAAGGGAACATTCAGGTCTTTGTTCTGTCACCCGGAGCTCTCTGCAGCTCAACCCCCGCAACAAACGCAGTCTGAGAGTCTTCCCTGAAGGAAACGCTACTGTAACATGGTGTGACATTTCTAGAACAAAGACGAGGATTCATGAGTTCTCACTCTTTGACACGTACAATATTTCAGAATATATGTTAGGATTTCTACAACTTCGGGGAGAAACAGAATGAATTCTGGAACTATTGTCAGTTACACACGACCATGGTTAACCTAAATCAGCAAATGTATAACTTTTTTTTGTTTTAATAAGAGCTAATCAAATACATTCTTCAGCAGCAACAAACACATTTTTCTATAGAATATAGCATGACAAAATTACTTACAACAGTGTTTAATATTACACTTTGCAGCTCTCCTAGCAATGGTAATAATTTATCTAGTACGTGTCATGCTGAATTGTTAGAATAATTATTTTCAAAAAGTTAATGTAAATCACAAACAAATCAAAAACACTATAAACAGTTTCATTAAATTTTCAGTCGGTTATTTAAATTAGTATATTATCTGCTCATTTGTATTTAGTGTAAACATATTTAAGGTCATTGCTTTTAGCAGTTAGTTTGGCTGTTTTTATTTTATATTTATTATTTAGCTATTTTAAATAATGAGCAGCTTGTACGGTTTTACTGACTTTGACCAAGATTCGGCCCATGCTGCATAATTAGCAAATCGGTTAAATCAGGTATATCCAACATATTTGTAGAAAATTCCACCCCTTCTTCCACCATTATAAGGCCATGCTGGGGCAAAATAGATAAAGGTGGCCAAATAAATAAATAAATAAATAACCATTTATTAAATACATAAATAAATACATAAAAAGTTGTTTATTACAAATACATAACAAAATAAAAGTAAAAAAATAAATAAAACTAAACACAATTATTAGTTTCTTTTTAAACACAAAAATAAAAACTATTAATTTATTCTAGGTAAATGAATAAAAATACAATTAAATAAAACATAAATAAAATTCATTATTTTAAATTAATTAATTAAAGTACTTTTTTTGTGCGCTACCTTTAACACCACTATATGTAAACATCCTACTTCTATTTTTATTTCTTTAAACCTGGCCACACACTCACACTGTCTTTCATCAGGGCAGGCTGAGTTTCTGAATACTGAACAAGTGTCAACATGTAAACAGACAATCATATGACAATATGTGTGGTTGGGATATTATTAGTTTCAATAAAATGCTCTAGTTAGACAAGGGAGGAAGCTTTGTATTGTGAACTTTAAAGAGCCTATGTACATAATACATCAAACTCTTATTTTAAAAGAGCAATAGAAAATGATATGACAAGAAGATGGAATCATATGAGCCTTATTCACTTTAAAGGTCTCCCGGTTTGGGGCTTAGCTAAAGCTGATGTTCAGTAATGTGATCTTCCCAAGCCAGCATTTGCCTTAAATAAACATGTCCATTAAACCTCAAAACCCGCCAAAAAACATTGCATTTTAACCATTCCAGACATTATGGATGGTGTTCTTATAAACATAATGACTTGACTTATAAGTGCCTTTAAGTCAAGTCATTTCACTTGGCAGCCATCGTTGCAACACCTTTCGGCATGCAAGTGCAGCTCCTATCTCTTTAAACGGGAACATCAAATTCTACAAAACTGTTCACCAAGCTTATAATAAATTTTTCATATTTGCTATAATTAGCTATAGACCGAAACCACTTTTTGTACCAGGCTGTAATTTTTTTTTTCTCCTACTTTAAATTTGGGCATTTTAACATGGGGAGTCTATAGGACTCCCTTTTGGAGCCAGCCTATAGCAGCCAGTCAATGAATTACAGTTTAAGTCACTTCCATGTTGGCTTCACGAGAGAGACCAGAATGTTCTGTTCGCTTAGAATGCTGATTGTTTCTATAGCAACCGGGATGCTTCTAACGCCAGCTGCAGTGACGCGATGACTTTACAGAGTTGGCTCTTAAAGTCTCTTTTTGGCTCTTTTACTCGGAGGGAGGGGCTTCCTTCAACAACATTTTTGCATTTTTCCTCGTTTAAAACTATACGAGTGATATGTCCTGGGTATTCTATAGTCTTTGGCTGAGATAAAGCAGTCTCTGCACCTCCTCTGCACAGTCTGGGAGAAACTAAAAATACATGGTTTCACACTCCAGCACGTACACATTTACACATGCTCCCAGTGCTTGTTAAGCAGGATATGTAAGACTGTGTTTAGACTAACCTTACTCCTAAAATATGGCAGCAAAATCAGAGAAATGCAAAACAGCAAGTCACTCGTCCTCGTTCAAATGCACTACAGTTATAACACACCGTTAGCATGGCAAACAAGTCGATATATATCTACACAACATCAATGGCATGCTGCTGCCATAACAACCATTTCCAGGAGAGACTCATTAGTGGCCTGTGGTCATTAAAGGCCCACAAGGAGTAAAGGTTCATACGGTTCATAATGGAAACTAAGACTGAAGTATTTCTGCTGCTCATTATTGAGAATAATCAATTATGTCCAATAGAGATAATGAAAGACAGAGGCGAGAGTTCCATTCATTCAGATGTTTCCTGGCAAAAAGTAAAGGCAGGCAAAGGTTGAGAGTTGAACTGATGTGAACTCTAATTTCTGCAGCCTCTCAGAAAGAAGACGTCATCTTCAGATGACACCTAGGCTATGTAATGAGTAAAAAAACATTATTGCAGGTAACACGCAAATGCTATTTGCAAGTGACATCAATAAAAGAAGTGTGAATTGAAAAAAGAAACAGAAAAGAAAAGAAAAAAGAAAAGAATAGAAAAGCAAAAGCTTACACTTGAGCGAGTTATGTTCAACCAACTCTCTATGTTTCTTGCAGAGAACATCCTCCTGGACAGCAACCAATTTGGCTTCAAAAGCGGCCACTCAACTGAGACTGCACTGCTCTCAGTTACTGAAGCCCTGAGACTGGCAAAAGCAGCTCCCAAATCCACAGTACTCATCTGGCTGAGTTGACAGAGTTGACTTTTGACAGAGTTAACCACCAGATCCTCCTGTCCACCCTCATGAAGATGGGCGTCTCAGGAACAGCACTCCAGTGGTTCAAGTCTTACCTCTCTGCTAGGTCCTTCAGGGTGTCTTGAAGGGGTGAGGTTTCTAAGTCATGACTTCTTGCTACTGGGGTTCCTCAAGGCTCAGTGCTTGAACCACTTCTCTTCTCCATCTACATGTAATCTTTAGGATCTGTCATTCAGAACCATGGCTTTTCCTATAATTGCTATGCTGATGGCACTCTGATGAAATCTACTTCTCATTCCAACCAGATGATCCTACAGTAGCTTTGCATTGCAGTCTGTCTGACAGAAATTTCTGGCTTGATGAAGGATCATCACCTTTCTACTCAACCTGGCTAAGACAGAACTGCTCGTGATCTCATCCAACCCAGCACTTCATCACAACATCTCTATACAGCTAGGTTTGTCAACCATAACTCCTACCAGGACTGAGTCTTTAGCCATTTTCAAAAAACATCTAAAGACACATATTTTTCACCATCAACTGACCAATTAATACTAGCTTAAAAAAAGGATAGACGAAAAACAAAAAAAACAAAAACAAAAAGGAAAATGAAAAGGGGAAAAAAAGTGAAAAAGAAAGAAAAAAAACGTAAAAAGGAAACAAAAAGAAAAGAACAGAAAATAATTAGAACTGCAACATGTAACCAATTTTAGTTACAGATTTTTCTTGTAGACCCATTTTTTTTATAAAACACATTTAAGACAATAATATTGCGAAATCTTACAATTACATTTTTTTTAATCTATTTTTAAAATGTTATTTACTCCAGAAATGGCAAAGCTGAATTTCAGCAGCCATATCCCAGTCTTCAGTGTCACATGAACCTTCAGAAATCCTTCTATGCTGATCTGCTGCTAAATATTTTTTGAATCAATTATTAAGCCCTAGCTCAATTTCTTTCAAAACAAAACACCCCAAACTCTCTCTGCAAATGATAATTTTGTCTTGCATCTCAAAATAATTTGTAGCATATAATTTAAGACATCGATGTTTGAAACAGTCCAGACAACATCCATTGTGCAGCAGTATTGTAAGATTTCTAATCAAGCAGCGAATGCAGCACCCATTAAAAGTTGTTCAGCTAAATGGAATCACTTTATTCTTAGGTGGACTCGATTCAGTAGGCCGACCAAACTGCTTATGACAACCACTCTAGTGATGTGAAAGGCAATAAGTGGCACAAAGTGCTACAAGAACTAATGCTTTCGGTAAATCATGACCTTTGTGTGTAGGTGTGTTGAGAACCGACAGTCCCAGTAATAAACTACAGCCGGGATTGCTTGTTCATCCGCCGCTACTTCACTCGCCTCCAATTCATCAACCTGATTACAGTAACCACAGTGGAGTAAGTCAATAACCTCACAGGAGGTCCATCAATACCTTTACTCCACTTTAATCTCACCAGACCGAAGAGAAAGGGGAGCAAAATAAAAAAAAACACATTTAATTATAGACAAGTTTGTGTCAAAAAGCGCTAACTGGAATAACTTGTGAATCTCATATTAAAAACTGCATGCATATAATGTCCTGATAGGGTAAAAATCTGTGAATCATTTTATCATATGTGTGGAACATTTGTATTATAGATATGGATGACACCTCAAATCATGTGGTTAAATGGACCCAAAAATTAATTCTTTCATCATTTACTCATTTTTAAGTTGTTTCCAAACGTGTATGAGTTTCATTCTTCAAAATTTGCTGGTCCCCATTGATTTCCATAGTATGGAGAAAAGAAAGAAAGAAAAAAATACTATGGAAGTCAGTGGGGACCAGAAACTATTTTGTTATGCACATTCTTCAAAATATCTTCTTAAGATGCTTAGCAGGAGAGTAAAATTCAAAAAGGTTTGGAAAACCTTAAGGGTGAGTAAATGATGACAGAATTCATTTTTAGGTGAATTATCTCTTTAAGTAGAGTGGTGATGTTTCCAATTGTAAGATGACAAAAGAGGTGCAAAATCCCTCTGACTTGCATTGAAGGAGGGACCTCAGCCACGTCTAGAGACCATAATATCAAAGACTTGAGGGTAGACCCTGTTAACTTGAGCCAGTAAGTAACCACCCCGAACAACACCCTAGCAACGGCATAGCAACACACTAACAACAACTGAGAGCACCTTAGCAACCACCCTCAAATCAACCTTGAAAGCAGCAGGTTTTTTTCACAGTCTTCTTCTGAAGTATTTAATAAAATTCTCTCTTTTTTGGAGTATTTGGTTTCATGTCACATATGAACACTAAACATTCATTTCAAGAAGACAACACCAGCGCATGCAGGGCAGAAAAAACAATAGGGTAACTTTTTAGGTATAAGGTCAAGTCAAGTCAAGTCACATTTATTTATATAGCGCTTTAAACAAAATACATTGAGTCAAAGCAAATGAACAACATTCATTAGGAAAACAGTGTGTCAATAATGCAAAATGATAGTTAAAGGCAGTTCATCATTGAATTCAGTGATGTCATCTCTGTTCAGTTAAATAGTGTCTGTGCATTTATTTGCAATCAAGTCAACGATATCGCTGTAGATGAAGTGACCCCAACTAAGCAAGCCAGAGGCGACAGCGGCAAGGAACCGAAACTCCATCGGTGACAGAATGGAGAAAAAAACCTTGGGAGAAACCAGGCTCAGTTGGGGGGCCAGTTCTCTTCTGACCAGACGAAACCAGTAGTTCAATTCCAGGCTGCAGCAAAGTCAGATTGTGCAGAAGAATCATCTGTGTCCTGTGGTCTTGTCCTGGTGGTCCTCTGAGACAAGGTCTTTACAGGGGATCTGTATCTGGGGCTCTAGTTGTCCTGGTCTGGATCACCATCTGGTCTGGATACGTACTGGATCCGGGTGACTGCAGTGACCCTCTGATCTGGATACAGACTGGATCTGGTGGCTACGATGACCTCGGAATAAGAGAGAAACAGACAAATATTAGCGTAGATGCCATTCTTCTAATGATGTAGCAAGTACATAGGGTGTTATGGGAAGAGTTCCCGGTTCCGGTAAACATTTGACTATGGTGGCTGGTGTCTCTATATTCACGTTCTGTACAATAGAATCACCAATAACTAGAGCACTTTCATCAGGTTTCTGAGTGGGGAGAACCTGTTTATTGTTTTGATCGGAACAGAAGAGCGGTGTTTTGACCCACGACTATGCTGCCTCACTGTCACCCAGTTGCACTGCTGCAGGGGCTCTGTTGCCGGAACCGAACAATGTACAGGAATCCCTGAGCTAGACGCATCCAAAGTCGTATCTAGAGCCCTAACATTCTTAATGTCCTCAATTAAAGTTTGGATACGTGTCTCTAATTCTAAAATATTCTCTGTCAGCCTAACTATTTCCCTGCATTTATCACATGTGAATCCCTCATCTGCGACAGAGATAGATAAACTGTACATGTGGCAAGAGATGCAAATAACAATAGCAGGAGAAGCCATTACTTACCGTGCTTGATGAAATATTCTTACTGCGGTTGTTTGATGAACTTGTGAAAAACTGGAGCGAGAGAGAGGAGAGGAGAAAAGAAAACAGCGATAGGTTCGAATGAAAACGCTAATGACAAGCTTATGAGTGCTAAAGGATAATTAAAAACTACAACGTAAACCCAAATATAGATAAAAGATAAAGAAAGAAAGAGTAGCTGTAGTTTGTAATGTACAGAACTTGGGTAAACAAAAAGCAATTTAGTAAATATTTAAACAACATCATCACCAGTAATTAGACTTTAAAGGTGCCATAGAATGCCAATATCACACACAGTTGTGAGGCTGCAGTTTTCAAAAGAGATTCTTAGCTCTTTGCAAGGCTAATGTTGCTAAAGATACCATTGTCAATGCCTGTTTTCACTAATGCTGCCTTCACTTGCTACCAGAATGATCATGAATAGGAACACTGGGGCTCTTGAAGCTAGCACTCTTCTAAAAAGGGACCAGGGTTGCCAGTAAAGTAATCTAATTCCGCTGGAAAACCGCGGACTTGGCAACACTGGAAGGGATGGTAACCCATACTTGGAATTGGTGCTCTGCATTTAACCCATCCAAGTGCACACACACAGCAGTGAGTAGTGAACACACCGTAAACACACACACGGAGCAGTGGGTAGCTATATCCAGCACACAGGGAGCAACTCGGGGTTCAGTGCCTTTCTCAAGGGCACTCCAGATATCTGTCTATCTATTTGAAGTTGTCGGACAACTAAGATTAAACTTCAGAGTTTGAGTACATTAAATGGTGAATTACTTTCACAAAAAAAAAAAGTGAAAACAGAAAAATAATTAAAATAAGCATATGGTATTTTAGTACAATGGTGCTTTGAAACACTGTAACAACAGGGAATAACCAAGTCAAACAAGCCTTTCAAACTTGCTTGCCCCTTGCGATTTAGGCTGATCTTTCCTCATCCTAACCCGATGGCTCAGGTCCTGTCAGTATAGAATAAAGGGATTTTGACGGGACTGTAAACCACAGCATCGCATAAAGGTGAAACAAATACATCTCTGAATGAGTGGCGAGAGAGAGAGAGGGAACTCACCGCTGTTATAATATCACTCCTATCAATCCTGGATTATTCTAGCCATGAAAACACATGACAAAAGAGCAAATGACACTCAAAGGCCTGAGCACACATGGGCACATTCATCTTTTTCGCAATTCGCATTAAGTCTCTCATTTACTTCCAGAAAGCATAGCTGCCTGCAGCACAAACACTCTGCGCAACTGGCAGGCTCATTAATTCTGCACGGATCCCAAAAACCAGCAACAAAGACAGTGCTTTCTCCTTAGCTCATCCTTATAAGACGCTCGGAAACTAAAATTCACCTTCCTGTCACCTGAATGCACTCCAGTGACCTTACAGTACAGTTGGTCCATTATTCCAGGACAAAGACCCAGACAGACTGTGAAGTGACACAAGCTATAAACTAAGCAAGGCCAGAGGTATATTGCTTTCTAATGGGAGATTTTGGCTTGAGTGTCGTCATTGAGTTATGGCAGTCGGTCATAAATCCTGTTTGGTGCTGCTCTCCTGGGCAGTGGCGAGCTTCATAAATGATTCAAGATCTGATGTGCACGTCTATTCACAGATGAAGATGTCCTCTGCCCTATGGCGATGGACTGCAGTGGCAAACCCCCACACTAATATGGAGCGCTGCCATGCCCCGGCAGACGTTTAGGCAATGACATTCAAGTGTAATTATTTGCAATAAAGTCAGTAAGGTGATGGAAAAAGAATAACTCATAAATAAACAACACAAATTATAATACAACAATATTATAATTATTTTTATTATTATTATAATTAAACAATATTAATTTATTTAAATATATAATAATATTAATAAGAAATAAACAAAGAAAAAAAATTAAGAAAAAAGAATAAATTATATAAAAATTGCTCGTTTTTATATTTTTAATTTTTAAATGCTATTATTATTATTATAAAAAATGCATAGTTTTTTTGTTTAATTACATTTGTTTAATAATATTATTATTAGTAGTAGTAGTCATAATTATTATTATTATAATAATAATTATTATTAATATTATAAAAAATTCAGTTTTTTTGTTTAGTTACATTTGTTTAATATTATTATTATTAGTAGTAGTAGTAGTAGTTGTTGTAGTAGTAATTATTATTATTATTATTATTATTATTATTACTAGTACTAATAATTGTTGTTGTTTTATTAGTTTTTATTAATAAATGTTTATTATAGTATAAATATATTATTATTATTATTATTATTTTCATTTATAATAATGATGACAATAATGATCAATAACTATAACTATCACAATAAAACACTTGATAAATTAAGATTTTAAATTAAATAAATAAATACATAAAGAACAGAAACTTTAGTTTGTACATTTATTATTATTATTATTTTATTATTATTATTATTATTATTATTATTATTTTTGATCAATGCTGGATTTAGTAATTTATATTCAAAGTCAAAATTTAAATAGTCAGAAAGAAAAATGTAAAAACTAAAGTTTCTGTCCTTTATGTATTCATTTATTTAATTAAACTTTTTAATTTATCAAGTGTTTTTTGTGAAAGTTGTAGTTATTGATTATTATTGTCATCATTATTATAAATGAAAACAATAATGTTTATTATTATTATTATTATATAAAAACATTTGCTTTGGCATTTAAACTGACAAAAACTACATTTGAAAAGTAAATGCAACATGTTAAAAAAATAAAGAAATAAGCCCCGTGAAGCCTTGGTTTACAGTGAATATATAACAGCTAAGAGGCGTTGTAAGGCACAATGGATGCCTAACAACTTTTATAAAATGGTTATTCCATATATAGCAAGGTTTCACAAAATAAAAAAAATAAAAAAAATACAATAAATAAATAAAACAAAGCAAATACAATTTAATGATATTCATAAAATTATTATTCTTCCGCCAAACAATGTAGTTCCTCAGAAACTTGTGGTTACAACAAAGTGGTTGTTGAGGTGTTTGTAGAGTAATTTACAACAGCTTTGAATCAAGGATTGGAACTGGATCTATTTTATAAAAAAAAGAAAAAAGAAAAAGAAAAGAATAAAAAAGCAGTAAACGCTCCTCAGAACACTTCATAGCAACACCATGGCAACCACACAAACAGCACAATATCATCACATCACAGTCTGAATAACTTTTCCATGTCATTTTATCATTTTAATTTAATAGGTCTTATATGGATTCTGTGTGTGTGCTGGATTAACAGCGAATTGGGCAAAAGCAGCACGGGAAGAAGTGTTACAATAGGATTATCCACTACTGTCAACAAAAAAAATCTTTACAAATTGCAAATGGGATATTGAAATAACCTGGCAATCCAGAGACGGCGGGTGATTACGGTGATGGAAGCCGGTAGAAAGGTGTCTTTACTAATGCGATTCTCCCCAGGGATATTCAGCCTGACAACAATGCTACATTCATGACTGGATCTCAACACTGCTTTTCCTTTCCCCCAGAGGAGCTGAGAGGAACGATCCAATTACCTCCAAGACATTATATCCGGTGCCATTATTTAAGGGGCATAATCGTTAAACACGGCAGCAAACATTAGGTAGATGGTTTAGTAAGACACCTGATTGGAGAATTGTATAAGAAAGTACCATTTCAGTCTTTCTACATAAATGTCATGCTTAATGTGCTTAATTCAATGTGTGTAGAAATTTCTAGTAATTTCACAAATAATTACAAAGTGAAAATTGTTTCTACACCATTTTTATTTTATTTATTTATTTATTTATTTATTTATTTATTTATTTATTTATTTATTTATTTATTTATTTATTTATTTATTTATTTATTTATTTATTTATTTATGTATTTATTTATGTATTTTGAACCAACAATGATCAACACTTTTACAGCATTTATTAATAATTTATTAATATGTGTGTTACTTTACATACCCTAAGTTTGTCATATTTAAGTCTATATCTGTATTTTGTTTTTATTATTTTGTTATTTATTATTTATTATTATTATTATTATTATTATTATTATTATTATTATTATTATTATTTTCCACTATTTATCAGATCATTTGTTTTGATTGCAGTTTTATTGCCTGGACCTGGGGGACCACAGGGGGATTTATGTATATCAATAATAATAATAATAATAATAATAATAATAATAATAAAATTACCATTAATACAAGTTGAACAAACATGATTTATCAATGTGCAGAGTATTTATACATTAACAGACTTAGACAACTATAAAAAAAATATCTGTTTGTTGTTAGTTCATGGTACCAAATGCATTAAGTAATGTTAACAGAAACTGAATTATTCTAAAATGTCCCCATGATATTAAATCAAAGACACCATGGTCCACAATTCACAATCCAAACAAATCCTAATGGATATAGGTTCTACCTTCCTTTTCTTCCTACCGTATATTCTGTTTTCACATTATGGAAGTTCAGTGTGTTTTAAATGCTACTAAATATTGTCTGGAATGTTAAAATAATCTTAAATTGTACAAAACCAGATTTATTGTGGCTGTATTTCACGATTAACACTAAAAGTTCACAAAAAAAAAAACACTGTTTCAAGGACACACGATCCATGCTTTTCATTTTCTGAAAAATTTCCCAGGAGCTATACAGTGCACAGTTCATTTCCCATGCTCTCGATGCCATGCAGCGTAATCGTATCTGTTCTGTGATATTCAGTGAGAAGTGTTTGATGCATATGGATATAGAGGCACTCAGACAGCTGCGACTCTGTAGCAAACAGAGTGTGCTGAGCATCCATTGCTCTTGCCCTGCCCTCATCAGCGGGCCTGTGGCTGCCTTCACATGCATGCCATTATCAACAGCCCCCTCGCTAATGAAGAAGCCGATAGGCTAGAGCAAAGAGACAGATACGGCCCTGGAGTCCAACTCGCCTAAAAATCAATGAGCTATTTACAACAGTCTGCATCCTGTGACACCACACAACAATTTACAACCAGGGATATTAAGCCATGTAAAACTCTGACAAAAATATAAATAAATAAAATAAAACAGCGGTCAGATGTTGATTGAATCTTTGGCAATATTCAACTTTTCATGCAGGGAAAATGAAATAGACCTGTTGTGCTTTGGAGTATATAAAATGTGATTTAATGAACATAAAAAGAGAATGAAATACAGTGAGCAATAATGTTCTGGGGTGCGTTCTCCGATAACGTTGTCTCTTAGCGCGCTACGAATACTCAAAAGGTACACCTTAACTACAGGTATACCTTTGCTACGTGTGTTCTCCGAACTATACCTTAGGATGTAGCTTAAGGTAAACCTTCTTAAGTTCGACCTTAGCAGTTGCTGTCCATGGTGGAGGCGCTGAATAGGTTGATATCGACGCCTCGATGATCGATTGTGCGCTCTTTCCTTCACAGCGGTATAGGTAAAGTATTGAGAAAACAATGTTCTTTATAAAGAAGCGTTTTAGAAATAGTACAAACTGCATTTATCGGGGCTTATTGAAATACGTACATGCAGAAATAAATATGAGTATGTGTTTATAATTTAGCAAGTGTACAATCCCAAACCCTCACGGCCATAAGTGTGTTAATGTTCTCCACAACGTATGCTGATTATCCACCAGCCGTATCACATTATTGGCGTAAATCGCTCATTTGTGTAATTGGATGATTTCCTCAATAAAAGCGCAAACATGAGAGACATACCGACATTCACTATGTCGGGGAAAAAAGTCCGCAAAAAGAGATCGCCCAGCCACACTGAGGTCTTACTCAGCCCATATCCATCCCCAACAACCTCCAGAAAACTCCCCACAGCATAAAAACGAAGAGCCGCCAGCAGCTGAATTTCGGGGCTGAGGGGGTAGCTCCGTCGAGTTTGTCTTGACAAATCTGGGCCAACAAGATGCAAGAGCTGCAGAATTTGCTCCCGTGGCAGGCAAATTTTTTTTTACAATGGTCTCTTCTGACATGGTAGTCAGTGGACTAAAATGTTCTCTTATAAAGTAGTTGACATACACTAACTGGCTCCGCGGACGCCGCCGTCTTTGATTTAAAACAAGTACTCGCTGTCTCGCTGCCATAGCTATAAAGTTTGTGTAAACTCATCTTTCTTTATATAGACTCCTAAGCCTTTTCTGTCAAATGGTTCGCCAGCTGATGTGCCTTAGGATAGTAATTAAAAAAGCTAACAATTAGTGTATGGAAACTTTATTAATGAAAACACTTCCATACACTGGGTGTAGTAGGCTATAACAACTCAAGTATTTTATGTGTATAATTTTAAAGTAAAGTAAAAATGTAATTTTAATTGTAAATCAGATTTTATATTAAAAGTTCATATAAAATTTTCTATGTGTAATTAAACTGCGATGTAAAAAATCTTTTTGCGTAGTGGTGGCCACTAGCGGTATGAACCGTAAGCAGCGATAAGGTATAGCTAAGAGCGCTCCAGACCAACCTTACGAACGCATGACTTACAGAAGGTATACTTAACTAAGAAGGTTTCGGAAACCACGTATTAACGATAAGGTACTTCTTAAGGTACAACTTAAGAACGACGTAGCGTTAAGGTAGTTTCGGAGAACGCACCCCTGAATCAGTATAAAGAACAATCTACATCTATAAAATTAACAGTCAAATGATCATATATATATATATATATATATATATATATATATAATATCTAAGAAAAAATGTTTTCCTGAAGTTACATCTAGAAAAATTGTCCACTAAGTAAAACACCTACCAAATAAATAAATAAATAAATAGTCAGAGAAATCAAAGTCAGTCTGCAAAAGTCAGAGATTGTAATATAAACAATTCTCATTATAAACCAAATAATGTGAGCTATGTAAGCCACATTAATATTACAAAACTTTGAAAAAAATTTGTGGTCTATCAACAATTGTCTTTATTTTCTCTTTTTTTATTAAATTTTTCTTTAATTGTATGACATAATTTCTTCCTTGATATCTATGTGTGCATCCAACCATGCATCAAGACGAGAACAGAAGGGGCTGAGATGTCAAACGAATAAAAATCACAGAAAGAAAGACAGAACGGGTGTCGGCGGTTCAGACTCCAGACAGCATGTGTCTCAAGTGAAGCAGGCCAAGAATGCAAAGCATCCAATTTGGTGCATTGGCCAATAGAGGCGAATCTGAGAGTATTAGAGTAGAAGATTTATGGGGCTGTCTGTGGCCTAACTGAGCTCTAGGGATAGATTCCCTGTTTCCAGTGGCCTTTCGAAAAGACCAGCACACACTGCTAGGGACAAAAAAGATGAGCCACCACCGATGGTTATTACTCTGTGACGTGAGTGTGTACTCATTCATCTCATGATTGCAAAACACCACACACACGAACACCCACACACTCTCACTCAGACACAACACTATAATTACAGCTCAGACAAATCGTGTGACCCCAATACATAGCATAACACAGTCCATTCAATGATCGCTACTGAGGGATCATTTAAATAATTGAATAGCAAGCAAGTGAAGTGTGTGATTTTTATAATGACTTAAATTGTGATATAATTTCCCCCATTGCGATATTATGAGATGACTATACTGTAAGTAAGCCATTTATACTATAGGTTAACCTCCCTGAAAAGTGTAAACAGTGGATATTTATAGTCATTTTGTCATAAGGGCCACTCAAATCTCCCTAACAATGATATTATTATGAGCTTGCCAGCTTCCAATTGGTCTTAGTTCAGTTGCATTCATTTGCATAATTGATTCTCAGTGTGCAACTGTTCAAAAGTGTTTAAAAGTTCGGGTTGCCAAGATTTGTCTCTTATGCTCACCAAGATTGCATGTATGTGATCAAAAATACAGCAAAAACAGTGATATTGTGAAGATGGTGAATATTGTGAAAGAATAAAAAAAAAATTCTATTTGAATATTTGAATATTCATTTATTCCTGTGATACAAGGCTGAATTTTATTTAGTCTTTAGTGTCACATGATCCTCCAGAAATCATTCTAATATGCTGACTTGCCGCTATATATATATATATATATATATATATATATATATATATATATATATATATATATATATATATATATACAGCTTTTCATCAAAGAATGCTACAAATAATTAAGTGATATATTATTATTAATGTTTAAGTTTCATATACTATTTCTCCATTTCTTGTACAAATCATTCATTTTAAAGGAACCATGTTCAGTGCAACCCATTTAGAAATTTTGCAGAAAAAATGCAATAAAATAAAAACTAATGGGGTGTAAGAGGTCCAAACCTCCAAAAATAACAAAAACAAAAAAATAACAAAATACTATTTAATAAAATAATCTTCTCCCATCTAAAAATCACATAAATATTCATGTGTAAATTAGAAAATAACACGAGTTGTTCCCTTTCACACATTCCCTTTCACTTAATGGAAAAGAGCAGTGTGAATATTTCCTTTTTTGTGACCTTTGGAAGAAAGGAATAACATGAGGGTGTGTAAATGATAGCAATTTTAATTTTTGCATGAACTGTTAAGATGTGATAGGAACACACACACACACATCCACACATCATCTTTAAATCATTGTTTGCATGCGGATAGTAGTTTGAAATCCTGTATAAAAGCGTCATTCCTTCCATAAACAGCATAAATAAGCATTCCAGGCCTGATAACATGTCAATTAAATGAGAATCTGAGCTGTGAATTAACAACTATAGTAGAGAAAGAAGAAAAATAACCAACAAAATATAACACAGATGTCACTGAGCCGTCTGGGCTTATTAAAAATCCTCTGTACACAGCGTGCTTTGATATGAAACTGCTGGACTCTTGCACAGACATCAGAACGTGATTGTTTCAAGACAACCCCATCTGCTTATACAACACATTTCACCAAACTGTGCCACGTTAAATCATGCTATGCTACGTTATAGCATCCTATGTCATTCTAGACTGCGTTCCGTGTCGGCCTGTGCTTTGAAAAGCACTGTGTGGCACCAACGGTTGATTACATGTGTGAATGCGAGTGAAAGTTCCTCTGGGCCGCTCTCGTTTGATGTGAAGATATTCACAGGAGGACGAAAGGCAGCATCTGCTCCAGACACACAGATTCAGTAATCAAGCACACTCATTACAAGCCACACACACACACATACGGATGCAAGCTGATGTCCCACACACTCACACACACACACATAACGAGATGAAACACCAATAAACTGAGACACGATACGACTTCTGTATATAACGGCACTGAAAATAGAGCCAATGACACCAGATAAGTGGCGTCTGATAGACGTTAGATTACATAACCGATATCACAGTCTGGCAGATATGTGTGAAAATGTCCAGATTTATGTTGGAGAGCACACATATTCAGTGTTTGCTCAAAAACAAAACAGTTATTTAAAATTTTAATTATATTTTTGTATATTACATTATTTTTGGTCAAATAAACGCAGTTGTAGAAAACAACGACTCTTCTTTCAAAAACAAAACAAAATGTAACATTTCATTTCTAACGTTTCTAAACCTGTGATTGGTAGTGTATCTGAGAATTACCAACATGAAATGTCATTTGCAATTTTGTTATGCTGGCTGAAAGTCTCGTCACATCCCTATAGCAATATCTGTATATATATTTTGTGGAGGGCGCAGGACCAAGAAATGTACTAGGGGTACACAATAAATATCGGCCGATAATTACAACGGTGCTATATAGTAACAGCTTCTCTATGTGAAATTACACACCTGATGGAATTAAACGGTGATTCGAGAATCGGCTTTACTGACAAGTTGTGCATTCATTATTGGCCGATATTTATCGTGCATCACTAAAATGTACATCCGAGGTCTGAGGATTTTAAATGGCTTTCCTACCTGCCTGTCAACATATGTATCTGCATACTGTATCTCTGCGCACACTGTTTGTGCAGACAGGTTATGTCATCAGCGCATTCACGCAGACTGTGCAGACAGCGCGAGAATGGCAGACAAACATCAACAACCCTGTCTTCCTTCCTGGTATGGTAGTACTTTTAAAGTTTTCTCGCTGGTGAATAACATTATGTAGCCCAACGGTTCCCAATTCCAGTCCTAGCACACATATTTTGCATGTCTCGCTTAGTTAACACACTTGATTCAGATTACCATCTCATTAGAAGTGAGCTACGTGTATGAACTGTGTTCCAATCGATATGATCCCTACACCATGTTCATTGCTCCCTACTCCCAGAGCAAGGGTTTACTTAATTTTGGAACATGGGCTGGAATTGGGAACCGCTGATGTAGCCTATTGTAGTAATGGTTTTCTGGTTTTCTGATCTGTGAGCATAAATGCATTCAGGGGCGTGGCTTTGGATGCAAATTGCAGGGAGGGTGGGATGCTCACTTTCAGTGCCAATGTTAGCATTTTCCAAGATCCCCTATTACACCTTTAACATGATCGTATAGGTTATGTCAGCCAAAAAAGTTGCTTCAGAGGCAGGGCAAAATATTTATTTGATAAAGATCACAAAAACATTAATGTTCACTTAGTATAATGCAACCTGTTGAATTTTGCACAGTTAGACCAGGAATGTGTATCAAGAAAGTTATAAAAAAAAAAAAAAAATACATAAATTTTTATTTCATGCTGACTTTAAGTCTTCCAAGCAGAAAGAGCTAACTTTGAGCAATAAAAGTCTCCTCTGGGGTGGACTTCATGCCATTTGTCTATACGAAAGGACATATTTCGCCTGGAGGTAAAGGATCCCAATTTGAGACGGTGTCAGAAGGATCACACTTTAGCTTTGCTTAATGATCTGACATAGCAGAGAACAGGCAGTCTGGGATGTATGCACACGGGAAAGAGAAATCATTTCAAGTGTCAAACGAAGTCCGTAAGGAAGGAAGACAGAATGTAAAGAGACACTAGCTTTGCCTCAAGCCAACCCTAAATGACTAATTAATTTCTCTTTTCAATCCTGCATGTACTATTCTCTCCCTCATACACACATGAAGGGAATTTATTATAAATTATTCAGCTTAATAACTTTTCACATGGCTCTTACAAACAGCCACATACAAAAATTACATTAATAATTCATTTTTTGAGAAGATCCACAACCCATGATAAAACAGAAATAACATGGCCAGGCTTAATAAACACCAACACAACGACAGCTGGAGGACAAAGGCCACATTGCTTGGATATCACCACTAGCACTGTAATAATCTCAATAATATTAAACGGGTCAAGAACAGAGTATGATTCATAAACCAGGGTCATATTTCACCACTAAATCAAAGAAAGAAAGAAAAAAATGTTTAATGTTATACAGTAAATAAAAGACAAAAAAAATGGTTGCAAAGATGCAGAACATTTCTAGTAAAGTTCCAATTAGCTGAACATTGAATGATTCTATGAGACAAAATGATCTGATCTAGCTATGCATCTCCCTCTCACAAACCTCTCCTATTGCACGTGTATAGCAGTGATCTAACTATTCTCAAACAAATGCCTCACATCTATTATTTATAGGAACATGAAGGGGGGTGAATTATTCACTCTGATTTTCTGTAGATAACAATTAGGTGAAAAATTACAACTTCCACTGCATGACAAAAAGCATATTTACTGAAGTGCCATGCCTAGAAGCAATAATTTCCGCAGTAATTCTGATTGGTTCTCAGTGTGATATTCAACATGGTCTCCTCTGAGATCCCTTAACAGGAAAATATGGACAGAACTGTGGAAATCCGAACAGCCCCCTCTACAGATTGAGGAAATGCAAGTCAATTAGGCAGTAAACATTTCACTGTCTACTTAGCTGGACCGAGCAGACAAATATGCACAGTCTAGAGAAGACAATTAAAAAAAAAAAAAAAAAAAAGGGACTTCATCTCACAGATGGAAGAAATGCCTTTTAATTAGGCGGTAAACATTTCACTAGCTGGGAAAAGTTGGACTGTAGGCGCAAACCGCAAACAGTAACATATGATGGGAAGTCTGGTCTCTGTAATGCATCTGAAATAATTTGAAGTCATGGGATTTATAGGATGTACAGAAGGTGGAGAGGACCCTTCCTGAGCCCAGCGTGCGACATGACCCTGCAGCTCAGTACAGCCACTTAAGAGAGCGACCTGCTGAGCACCAACACACATGAATGAGTGTGGCCGGCTGGAGGCTGGTTATCTCAGATACAGTGCTGATCAAGGGGAGGAGAGGGCTGTTTAATAATGCATGTCAAAGCAGACAGTATCAAACGCAGGGCTGAGACCAGACTTGTCTCAGACGAACCAGGCCACTGGACCGATCAACTTACACCTCTGGACACACAAAATCAAATACAGTTACAACTGAAGATGAGTGAGATAATTTTTTGTAACCTGGCTTAAAGACTTGCATGCGTTTTCACTGGCATGGAGCAAGCGTTTTCAATTCATTTCTATGGAAGTTTAGCTTAAATGCTTGCGCAGTTACATACTCTAATCAACACACTCACAAATGCATGTCTACTGATCAAGGGAAAATCATTTACAATAATGATAATTTAAAAATGTACACAAAAATATTATAATGTTGTGTAGTCATCTATAACACCTACTATAGACACCTCCAGGTTTACTCATTGAAAGATGTATTTGTGATGAAATAATTATTTTATAACACATTCTATACAATTAATGTGAGTTATGCATTAATTTAAGTGAGGACAGCTATTATGGGAGTGGCTTGGTGGTGCAAAAGAGATGCAGATAACTTGATTAATAAACTTTAATTAATCATCTCAGATGTATTAAGCAAGGTACGAAGAACGGACCCCAGGAAAAGGTAAAGCTGTCTACTGGTAAACAGTCATAAACCTAACAACATACACACACGCCACATGTGAGAGGTTGCGGCTTATTATCTAGTAGCTGTTAACCTTCAAATATTAAAAACACACCAGAATGGGGAAAAGACCTAGAGAACACATGTGACACACAAACAAACATACGTTCTCAAGCTTGAAACCAAGCCACACTGCGTTTCATCTGTATTATCAAAGCAGATCACAGAGGTTGGAGCTGAGAAGGCTGAGGACTTGTGTCTGTGTTTTCAGAATGGTGCAGTGGCTGAGAAAAACAAGGAGACAGATGTAAAGCAATTCTTTATTTAGTCAGCTGACGACAGCTCTAGGGGAAGCTATGCCTGCGATTAAAATTTTCATCAATCACTAGAAAAAAAAGAAAGAAAAACACAAAAAAAAAAACTGGAAAACAATGTGGTGAAAAATAAATTTGTATTTTCTTAAGGAAATAGCAGCGGCTGTGAAGCAGAGAAAGAATGGTATAAAATTTTTAGCCAAGATTAGATTTTAAGCTTTAGTTCTGTTAATGAAAAGCCAAATAAAATCTCAGAATCTTGTCAGCTGTGCATGAGAATTAGCACACAGCCTGACACCATCTCCTTTGTAGTGTATAAAGGCAAGTAGAAGGTTAAATAGATGCAAAAAATTAAAAAAATTAAAAGCCACATTACCATTTGGTATGCAAATGAATGCAAAAGACTAATTACAATTCAGTATGTAAGTAAGTCATCACTGTCAGATTTCCAATACCAAACATTTTAGTCAATGGAAGATTTTCAGAAAGTAATCATAAAAAAATAACACAAATGAGGCTCAAATTAAATTAGGAAAGCAGGATTAGTGTCAAGTAGATTAATTGCAAAATGAAATAAAATTTATAAATTGCATTCAAATTATAACTAAAAGGCTAATTCAAAATATTAATAAAAGTATAATCCAAATAATACTAATATAACTGTGCAGATATTTCCCTTTTTTAATAAAATCTTATTAAAAATGAAAAATAAAAAGCTTTTTCAAAATATTAATAAACATATATTACAAGTAATACTAAAATAAAACTCTCCTATCAGGATTTTTTTTCTGCTTACTTGATAGGCCACTACCTGAATGCTAATCAAACCTGAATGCTAATGCAAAGCAAGAGCATACATCTGATTTGAGACGTCATTCAGTTCCAAAGCACGGACAACAGAATGAGTTACATGCCAAAGTTTAATCCTCACACTTCGCCACAAAAAGAAGTCAAAGTATAAATAAAAGCAATCAATACTGTTTACGCAATCAGCCTTCATACACAACTTAAGTACAGAAGCAAAACATCTCCTCATTAGCGTCTTAGTAAACAAACTCCTTGTGGCATTACCAAAGAAAAGGAATCAATATTCAGTCTTGCAAAACCTCAAATGAAACCATCACTCCATCGGCCCGCTCTAATCTTCCTGTCCGTATACACAAGACAATTGTGTGACAAATTGTGAGCTAAAAAAGATTAAATCTATTCTAGTGAAACATTTAAGTCAATGTTAAGTGTTCTGGGGAGGCTGGAAGATGTGGGGGATGAAAAACAAGCACACGAGTGTGTTATTGAGACAGATGTGAGTGAAAGAGCGAGGACATTCCCAAAGGCCTGTCTGTCTGTCTCTAAAAGATGAGAGAACACCTGAGTAATGGGCTGAGAAGGACCAGTCCAAACATCCCTCTCTCTCTCCTGCCTCTCTGCAAAGACAACAATATTATTCACACAAACTAATACAATCATCTCCCGACAGCCTTGACCACCACTGAGACTTCCTCTGCATGCTAATGGAGGCACGGGTAGACAAACACAGCAGCCATGCCAAACCCCCTCCAGGTCTGCAGACGGGCATCAGTGAAGCGGGGAAAGCCCGACACATCTGCAGTGGGCGCAGACACCCAGAATCTTTCAAAGGCTGATAACAATTATAACCCGCTGGCATCCGTCCATCCATCTTTCCAAAGGATATGCCAGCTGGCGTCTGCGCGGATGCACATATGCGAACAAAAGTACACACATCAATGATGCTTAGATGAGATACAGGTCAGTACGAGCACTCAAGAGGGTAGATGCTATTTTATTTTGCTGTCTATGGGGCATCTGTTCAACTCCAAACAAGCAACTCAACAAGCTTTCTAAATGTACACCTGCGACCACTGGCTCTTGATTACATGGTATTTTCAAGCATCAAAAAAATAAAAGTTTAATACAGCTTTAACTTTTTTAATTTCATTAGAATGTGTCCAAGTTAATTAGATCTTTTACTGAGCATAAAATAATGACTATCATATATTTTCACCATGATTCACAGAAGACAACCACAATAATGTCATTCAGTGTAACTTATGCCTTGTCAGGCATATTTAGAGCACATTTTAATTATTTAAAATTACTGTTGTTAAACGCTATTAATAGCATCCAAAATAAATGTTTGTGTATGCACATATACTGTGTGTACTATGTATATATTATAAATACAAAGGCATATATATATATATTAGGGGTGTAACGATACGCGTATTCGTATTGAACCGTTCGGTACGAGGCTTTCGGTTCGGTACGCGGTATGCATTGTGGACCGAACGGTTTGTTGGACTAATTAATTATATTTGGAAAATAAAAACAATTGTGAAATATAATGATATGTGTTCAACAAGGTAGCCCAATAACCCAAACGACGTAACAGGCAACGCCCCTGACACCCCCCAAGGAAGAAAAAAACACCAACTTATACGTTTATGTTAGGCAACTCAGTCAGGCGCTCGCTCACTCAGTAATACACGCTGAAGTGCGTTGCAAAATGGCCAATGCATTTAGCAGGGAATCCAAAGTGCACCCAAACACCAGACCTGGGGTGCGTTCTCCGAAACTACCTTAACGCTACGTCGTTCTTAAGTTGTACCTTAAGAAGTACCTTATCGTTAATATGTGGTTTCCGAAACCTTCTTAGTTAAGTATACCTTCTGTAAGTCATACGTTTGTAAGGTTGGTCTGGAGCGCTCTTAGCTATACCTTATCGCTGCTTACGGTTCATACCGCTAGTGGCCACCACTACACAAAAAGTTTTTTTACATCGCAGTTTAATTACACATAGAAAATTTTATATGAATATTTATTATAAAATCGGATTTAGTATTAAAATTACATTTTTACTTTACTTTAAAATTTTACACATAAAATACTTGAGTTGTTATAGCCTACTACACCCAGTGTATGGAAGTGTTTTCATTAATAAAGTTTCCATACACTAATTGTTAGCTTTTTTAATTACTATCCTAAGGCACATCAGCTGGCGAACCATTTGACAGAAAAGGCTTAGGAGTCTATATAAAGAAAGATGAGTTTACATAAACTTTATAGCTATGGCAGCGAGACAGCGAGTACTCGTTTTAAATCAAAGACGGCACCGTCCGCGGAGCCAGTTAGTGTACGTCAACTACATGGCTGGTGGATAATCAGCATACGTTGTGGAGAACATTTACACACTTATGGCCGTGAGGGTTTGGTATTGCACACTTGCTAAATTATAAACACATACTCATATTTATTTCTGTATTTACATGTTTCAATGAGCCCCGATAAATGCAGTTTGTACTATTTCTAAAACGCTTCTTTATAAAGAACATTGTTTTCTCAATACTTTACCTATACCACTGTGAAGGAAAGAGCGCACAATCGATCATCGAGGCGTCGATATCAACCTATTCAGCACCTCCATCATGAACAGCGCCTGCTAAGGTCGAACTTAAGAAGGTTTACCTTAAGCAATATCCTAAGGTATAGTTCGGAGAACACACGTAGGAAAGGTATATCTGTAGTTAAGGTGAGTCTTCGTAGCGCGCTAAGAGACAACGTTATCGGAGAACGCACCCCTGTTGGTTATTGGAGGATCTTCTATTTCTGGTCTGTTAAACGCATAAGCCATTTTGCAACGAGCCTTCAGCGCGTACTGAGTGAGCGAGCGCCTTACTCTGTAGTGCAGTGATCCTCACTATTTTTTTCACAAGAGCCACATTGGCAGAGCAAAATCAAAAGGCGAGCCACTTTTACGACAACATACTAAGTCACCTTTGCAAATGTGCATTTCTACATTTCTAAATTGGACATCCCACAAAAAAGAAATAACACGGCCAATACATTTTCGTTTAAGAACAGATTTACTTTAATAGTGGGATGAGCGAAAGCTGGCATGCATGTCAAACAAAATGCCCCCAAAAGAAAAAAAAATCTCTATGTTTTCAGTGCTGATGCATTCATGTAACATTTAAGGGCACCTAAAAGCTGTCACAACGAACCGGCAAAATTAATGATTATGAATATGTAAAATATAGCAGAAGACATTTAATTTTTTTTTAAGTCTGTCGGCTAGAAAGATGCTGACTCGTGATCTTCGCAGTAGTGAACGCGCCTGAGAGAAATGCACATTTCATACGGGAGGGAGAGCAGTCTGTTTTCTTTCGTTTTGAATTGTTTTGTTTAAAAGTAGACATTTCAAGCTTTATATATAGCCTATTTGTCGGGTCTGTGAGGCAAGTAGGCTATACGCTGAGTTTTGGTTCATTCATGAGACAAACTCCAGGTTCACACCGGCTCCTTCGTATCGTGGTTATCTATTTTCTATTTACTTCTTATTAAATCCAGACAATTGGTTGATGAAACCTTGATTAAAATGAAGATACAATTAATAAAAATATTTTTTTTTATATACATTTCTAAATAAATGCGATTTATAGTCTAGTGCGAGGCTAGGCCTATATGTTTTTTCTTCTTCATGGCACATTTTTTGACTGATGCGCCTTATAGGCTACTCCAGAGCGACTTATATTGATAGGCTACACCTGTATGAATTCTCATTTTACTTTTTGAACTCCATTATTGAGCCGAGTTTTGCTTGAAAATAGTCTCCTGTTGATGACTGTGCAACACTAATGGATTCAGGGTCAGGCTTGAATGAGCATGCTTCAGACTCGTGGTGTGAGCAGAGCGAAATTGGAGCGGGAAATGCGACGCTCCGTCCACCGTCCTTTTGAAATTGCCGCTCTGCGCTCTGTCCAAGATCCGCCCGCTCGCTTCCAGCTCGCTCCTGCCTCACATGCTCTGAAGGCAAGTGGCAGTGTGATACTGTAAGCTACTATGCGAGCCGCCAGGTATAGCTTGACGAGCCGCATGAGGCTCGCGAGCCGCGCAATGAGTAACTGTGCTGTAGTGGAAAACGTAGGTTTTAAGAACATGCTTAATGTAATTGAGCCCCGTTACAATATTCCTTCACGAGCTCATTTCAGACAGACCGTAATTCCTGCTTTGTTCCAAAAAACATAAGCCCTATAGAGAACCAATTGAGTAAAAACACACTCAATATAAAGAGTTATAGAGTTCCATATAAAAAGTTACATCTTTGTATTTGTTCATAACTAATATAACATTTTCATTTTTTTTTATAAGGAGCTGTTTTTGTTTTATACAGTATGCTGCTAAGAAAACACCATAGAAGATGGGTAAAGAATAGCTCCATCATTGTTCAATGTAAAAAAAAAAACATACTTTGTTAGTTTTAATAAATAAAACATAACATCTGCTAATTTTTTCTTTTTGCTGTATCTAAAACGTACCGAACCGTACCGAACCGAACCGTGACACCAGTGTATTGTATCGAACCGAACCGTGAATTTTGTGAACCGTTACACCCCTAATATATATATATATATATATATATATATATATATATATATATATATATATATATATATATATATATATATATATATATATATATATATATATATATATATTTACATATGTCCTTTACATCTTTTGATGTTCATGCAATCATAATCAAATAAAGCAGGATGGTCTTACCTCTAGAGCTGCGGCTCGCTTCTTCAAAAAATTTTCTATATTCCGTGCCGCTGTTTCCACAAGCTGTGCCGCATTATTGGTTTTCACAGTGAAATAATTCTGATTATCCATAAAGATCTGCCATAACGGAGAGAAAAAGACACTCATTAGGGACTCTGGTAATGAGGTAACGAGATTATGGTTTACCGGTAATGATTGTTTTGATAATTAAGCAGGCTTTTATTGAGGCTTAACTCTCGCTTATGATTTGTTGGGCTGAATACGCATTAAAGTACACATACATCAACATGTACAGGGGTGTGTGTGTATGGTATAGTGTGAAGGCCTTTGGACCTCTGACCTGTCTTAGATTATTTCCAGCGCTGGCTGTGTCTGCTAGAGAAACCAGCTCCTGCTGCAGCTGATCTACCCATTCTCTTATCCTGCAAACACAAACACTCATATTAAATACACAGTTGCAATCGAAATATATACCTGGAGGGGTCAGAAAATGTGATGGAAAACAATTCAAGTTTTTATGAAGTAACTAAGCCCCAGTCATGAAGACAGCTACATATGTGAGTCATATCGAAAGCAATTTGCAGTATGGAAGAGTTACAGCAAATGCGATCCCATGACAGGTGCTTTTAATATGCACGTTTTATAAATAGCACGAAGCAGCTACAAATGACTAAATAGTCAGTTAGCACACTGCATGCAAGTCCTCAAGATGAATAACCTGGTGAACACACAAAAAATGTGTCCTTCAGAGCAAACACAAAATGCTTCAAGCACAAACATGTACCTCAGAAATGGCTTTAGGGACCGTTTGTGGCGTTTTGTAAATGCTGTGCTTTTATTTTGAAGTTTGTGTGACCCTACCTAACCTAACTGTTTGAACTAAACAAATGGCTCATTTGTTTGATCAAGATGACACAAAAATCGATCAAGCAAGTCAAATCCACAATAAACCTGGGCATGTCAAACATATCAGAAGAAGGGTTGTACAAACACAAAGAAGTTATGAGTGGAAACGGCACCTATAAAAGCACAAATGTACAAAATGAAATGCATCTGCAGAATAACATAAAAAACTAACCTCGAAGTGTTACTCTTCCATATTTTGAAGTATTTATATTTGGAGAAAGCAAAATCTTTCATCTTTAACATGCAATTCATGTTATAAATCTTATAAACTGTACATGATTGCAGACCTGTTCTACAAGACAAAATTCAGAGAAGTCACTGGTTCCAATGACTGCTCCGCATGGTTATATAACATCCAATTAATATTAATAATTAATCACACAATGTACAACCACACTTTGATGGAAACTCTTTTTCTTCATGATATTCCTTGATGTTGCACTGCAAGATGAAAAAGAAGAGTGAATTCATGGACATCAGGAAGAAGTCACATGTCTTTCATGGCCTCTGTGATCACAGATCTAAAATTACCCAAACCACGATGAGAAATTCAGGAGGTGTTTGCGAAGTGTGAAGTCCGTGGGAAAACTAGAGCTATCATCTTTCGAAGAACTGTCTTTCTGACAAACTGTGATCCTTAACACTCATTTGTTTTTACTCAGTATACATTTTATATTTTAGCTATTCATTTATTTGTTTGTTTATGTATTTATTTTTATTCATTTATTTTTGAGGAAATGTGTCCTTGCTAAATAAAACTTTTAATTTCCTTTAAAAAAAAATTATGAATATAATTTACAAATAATGTGTCACTGTTTCCACAAAAATATATTAATAAAATTGAAAATATGAAAACAAATGAAATATTCAGTAAAGCATTCTGCCCTCTTATGTATTATTTTTGTCAGAGACCAAAAGTCAGCTGTCTGCATAAAAGAAGCTGAGGAGCAAATGTCCAGTGTCTTTGTGATACCAGAGAAGGCCATGGTCTTACTCTCTTTCCCAAAAGAACAAAAACACACATATTCACAGCAGACATCCAAGTTTAAGTCGTGAACCCAGACCGTCAGTACTAATATAATAGAACCCTCTGGTGCTCTCTGTATTGGGGTCAAAACCGAATTTGGAAAAGGAAGTGAAAAAAAGATAGATGGGCTGCAAAGAATTTTGAATTTAATATAGGCTCCTCCATTCTTCTGCTCTAGTGCTCATTCTATTCTTCTGTCATAGGCGTTTTTCCTCAGAGGCTGAAAACACAGAAGCACATATATAGGTTGCAATAAGACAATCCGTTCGCTGAGGTGCTTTCTAACAAGCAGAGGTGGACAGATATGGTTATACCAGAACTTTTTCTGCACTAAGTCTGCTAAGTCAAAATGTCCTGTTTGCAACTATGCCTCCAGCAATGTAAAGTCCCTCATACTCTTTAAAACAACCTGTAAATAAGCCATTACCAGTCAGACCTTCTCCACAAACACAGGGCTTTAGCTGGCTCACATAATGTTGCACACTACCTAGTAAACTTACAACCACATACACGCTGCCAGGTTTTATGGTGGAAGAATAAACAAAGTTTCTCACAACCACCATGGCTCATGTACTAATGCAACAAAGTCTAAATGTCTGCAGATGTAAGAAGCACTCAAAGGAATAGTTTAATCAAAAAAAAAAAAAAGAAAAAGAAAATGTTTCTGCGTCTAAACAGATTTGGAGAAACTGTAACATTACATAACTTGCTCAGCAATAGATCCTCTGCAGTTAATGGGTGCCGTCAGAATGAGAGCCCAAACAGCTGACAAAAACATCACAATAATCCATAAATAACCACAAGGCCAATCAATTAACATCTTGTGAAGTGAAAAACTGTTTGTTTGTAAGAAATGAATTCATCATTAAGGCGTTTTAACAAATATGAGTCAAAATATGAGCACATAATGAATCAATAATTCAAAATAACGATTCTGCCAGTTAATGTCCATCCCACATCGAAATTGACCAACATATATGTTTAGAACTGTTTTAGATTGTTCTTATTTGTAAATGTGCTTGCCTAGATCTGTGCATATTTGTGCATATAAGATCATCTACATCTGGCATGGCTTGAGGGAGAGTACATTTTCAGCATTTTTTTTTTTCATTTTTGGGTGAACTATTCCTTTAAGTTGAAGCCTATTGTATAGTATAATGAAAGTACTTCATTTTAATCACAGTTAAAATATACTACAATACTTGCAGGTTTCTTACTATGCATAAAATTGGTTGATTATAATGTGTTTTAATGCATTTCACTCTTTAAAGGTGTAGCCATGATGTTGAGGCATAATTAATGCAAAAATAAAACTTTTATAATGTATAATACAAGTTAAGTGTTACCTAACTGTTCATGCATCTTTTAAAGGTACATCCAACTGCATTCTTGAATGAAAAGATATGTCTATCTAGTACAGTAGGTAAAATGTCTAGTCAAAGGAAACAGCCACAGTACTTTAGATGAATTCTGCTAAAAAGGTAATTTGTCAGTGATCGTAATGAGTTTACTTTAGTGAATGTGTGCTTTCATTCACTTCCATTTCCAAGGTCCATTCAGAGATTTCCCGGCGCTCCTCTATAATAAGCTATTTAATCCCTTTACAGGCTGAGGATTAACGCTCATCTGACAGGGGAACAGAACTGTGACTCTAAGCTTTTTTTCTTTTTAAAGAACTTATGTCTAAGCTTACACTAAACAGTTGCTGCTGGGAACAATGCAAGGTTCTAAGGAACCATGCAACTATTTTTTTAAGGGGGCACCATAGCAGTCAGACTTGGGTCAGTTAAGACAGATAAAACAAACCTCTAATGCAACTAACCTTGCACACTTTGACGAATACTGTTATTGTTGCTTTCTTAAAAACATGTTGCGGATAGCTTAAACATTCCTACAATTCCTAAAACAATGTATTCCTGTGATGACAAAGCTGAATTTTTTTAGTCATTACTCAAGTCTTCATTGTCACATGATATGCTGGATATAATATGCAGGTTTTGGCCTGCTTGTTAGCAGAGCTATTATAAATTCTATTTTAAAATAACAATAATAAAACAAAATTTGCACAGCTAATGAAATGAGACTGAGTAAACAACTGAATTTTCCTTTTTGGATGAACTGCTCCTTTAAGTCCTCCTAAACAAACTTATTACAAGCTTATTACAGCATAACATATATCTTGTCCTCTCCACAGCTGAGTGGTGTCTCTGTATCAGTAAGTGGATGAGTGTGGGACTGAGGGACAGGTGTCTCTGGCTGTCAAGAGGACACAGTCACAGTGATCACCTGCGTCATCTCTCTGTGGGAATCCTCCCTCAGTTTCCTCTCCAAAAAGCCTGTTTCTGCACTAATACTACAAGAGGAGCAGTGTGGATTATGTCGCTCCAAATTGAGTGGATTAGTTATTGAGTAGTCTCACTTCCTTTATAAGTGTATCTGAGGCACAGATGGGAGGGAAAGCCGATGGTGTTTTATTTATTAGTTTTTTGCTGTTTTCACACCTTTTCTTTCTCTCCCACAGCAATGGTTTCAACAATCGTTGTACATCCAAGAACAGACATAAATAAAACATATAAAACACATAAAATAAAACTAATTGTGGGAAGCAAAAATGAGCTACAGTATATGTCACAGTGTCTGGGTTGTGTCCCTGGGTGTCCACTAGATGTCCTCCTTCTCACGGTGTCTATCACCTTATCACTTTCTGTCTCCCTTATTTGGTCACCTTCCTCCTTGTTTAGGTATTGATTGTGTTCCCCACCTGTCTCCTGTTTCCCCATCATCCTTGTGTGTATTTATACCTGGTCTGTCTGAGTCTCAGTCACGGAGTCCTTGTTTAATGTTGTACGTTAATTCTTGCCCGTCATCTTGCCTTGCCTTGCCGTCGTGTTTGTTTATGTTTGGATTGCTCTTCCGGTTTTCGACTCACGCCTGGACTGTTTATGCTCTGTGGATTAACCCCTAATAAAAGGCATACCCGCTATTGGTTCTCTCTCCTGTGTGTTCTGTACACCAGACGTGACAGAAGGACTCCGTCACTTTGAGACCCAGCGGTATGTCGAGTTACGCTTCTTCCCCAGCCTCCGAGCGGGAGAGAGGCATTCAGTTTGAGGGAACCCGCCTGGTCGTGTTTCGCGGGACCAGGGGAGGGCGCCGAGGGGGAGGTGGGCGAGAGGAAGCCCAGCACCGCTCTCCACCATGGCTCCCCTTTGACTCTGGGCTCACGTGGGAGGGACCAGAGCCGCCGTCTCACCAGGGCAGAAGGAGAAAGCCAGCGACACTGCCCATGAGGAACGCGGGTCCAGCACCACAGCACAAGAGGGCCACCAGCCCAGCGCCACGGTGCAAGATGGCCGCCAGCTCAGCGCCAACGCCCAGGAGGGCCGCTGACTCCTTCTTGGATTATTTCGCTACGCTGTCCAAGATCCTAGAGATTCCCAAGACGGTTAATGTCATGGCTGCGGAGCCAGCGCCACAGCACAAGATGGCCGCCAGCCCAGAGCCACAGCACAAGATGGCCGCCAGCCCAGCGCCACAGCACAAGATGGCCGACTCAACGCCTGAGTCTCCAGACGAGGTGTCGCCGACTCGCCAACATAGAGGACGGAGGAGGAGGAGACAGGCGTCTACCGTTCCTCAAAGCCCAGAGGACGCTCCCGAGGCGGTGCCCGAGGCCGTTCCCGAGACCGAGGCGGTGCCCGATGCTGTTCCCGAGGCCGAGGCGGTGCCCGAGGCTGTTCCCGAGGCCGAGGCGGTGCCCGAGGCTGTTCCCGAGGCCGAGGCGGTGCCCGATGCGGTTCCGGAGGCTGAGGCGGTGCCCGATGCTGTTCCGGAGGCCGATGCCGAGGCGGTGCCCGAGGCGGTGTCCGATGCCGAGGCGGTGCCCGATGCTGTTCCGAAGGCCGAGGCGGTGCCCGATGCTGTTCCGGAGGCCGAGGCGGTGCCCGATGCTGTTCCCGAGGCCGAGGCGGTGCCCGAGGCTGTTCCGGAGGCCGAGGCGGTGCCCGAGGCTATTCCCGAGGCCGAGGCGGTGCCCGATGCCGAGGCGGTGCCCGATGCTGTCCCCGAGGCCGAGGCGGTGCCCGAGGCTGTTCCCGAGGCCGATGCCGAGGCGGTGCCCGATGCTGTTCCGGAGGCCGAGGCGGTGCCCGATGCTGTTCCCGAGGTCGAGGCGGTGCCCGAGGCTGTTCCGGAGGCCGAGGCGGTGCCCGATGCCGAGGCGGTGCCCGATGCTGTCCCCGAGGCCGAGGCGGTGCCCGAGGCTGTTCCCGAGGCCGAGGCCGAGGCGGGGCCCGATGCTGTTCCGGAGGCCGAGGCGGTGCCCGATGCTGTTCCGGAGGCTGAGGCGATGCCCGATGCTGTTCCGGAGGCCGATGCCGAGGCGGTGCGCGATGCCGTTCCGGAGGCCGAGGCGGTGCCCGATGCTGTTCCCGAGGCCGAGGCGGTGCCCGAGGCTGTTCCCGAGGCCGAGGCGGTGTCCGATGCCGAGGCGGTGCCCGATGCTGTTCCCGAGGCCGAGGCGGTGCCCGATGCCGAGGCGGTGCCCGAGGCTGTTCCGGAGGCCGAGGCGGTGCCCGATGCCGTTCCCGAGGCCGAGGCGGTGCCCGATGCCGTTCCCGATTCGGTGCCCGTGCCTGAGGCCGTTCCCGATTCGGTGCCCAAGACCGGTCTAGAGTCAGGACCAGCCACTGATGACCTTCCGGGGTCAGGGCGGGTCACCGTGGGACGTTCGGAGTCAAGTCAAGTCACTGGGTGGGCTGCTGCTCGGGCCTGTTGGACTCCGGCATCGGCCACAGGGGGGTGGTGGTCATCCGCTCCGCCCTGGGGGACTCTGGCGTCGACCACGAGGACGTGGTGGTCCTCCGCTCCACCCTGGGGGGTTTCCGCTCTGACCACGAGGACGTGGTGGTCTTCGGCTCCACCCTGGGGGGCTTTTTGCTTTGACCACACGGACATGGTGGTCTTCTGCCCCGCCCTGGGGGGGCTTCATGTTGTGTTGGTCTGTTGTTTTTGTATTTACTCCTGTCCCCGTTCCTCTCTGTAGTCTGGCCCTCCATCCCTCCCCCTGAACCTCCTCCAGTCCTCCTCCCTCCTGGTCTTCCTGTTTTGTGTTTACTGTCTGGTGCCTGTTTCCAATGTCTTTCTTTTCTGGCCCTCCGTCCCTCCCCCTGAGCCTCCACCTGTCCGCCTCCCTCCTGGTCTGTCTTGTGTCTGTCGTGGAGCGTCTGGGAGCCGCTCCGTAGAGGGGGGGTTCTGTCACAGTGTCTGGGTTGTGTCCCTGGGTGTCCACTAGATGTCCTCCTTCTCACGGTGTCTATCACCTTATCACTTTCTGTCTCCCTTATTTGGTCACCTTCCTCCTTGTTTAGGTATTGATTGTGTTCCCCACCTGTCTCCTGTTTCCCCATCATCCTTGTGTGTATTTATACCTGGTCTGTCTGAGTCTCAGTCACGGAGTCCTTGTTTAATGTTGTACGTTAATTCTTGCCCGTCATCTTGCCTTGCCTTGCCGTCGTGTTTGTTTATGTTTGGATTGCTCTTCCGGTTTTCGACTCACGCCTGGACTGTTTATGCTCTGTGGATTAACCCCTAATAAAAGGCATACCCGCTATTGGTTCTCTCTCCTGTGTGTTCTGTACACCAGACGTGACAGTATATGCAAAAAAAACACTGTGATATATTTATAATAAAATAAAAACTGACAGATACACATATATTAATAATTTACAGTATCTCTCACTACTAGAGGAGATGGTTAAATATGTTAACTTAAAGAAGAAAAAAAAAAAATCTTAAAGGGACAGTTCAAAAAACAGTTCTGAAAATGTACCTAACCTCTGGTCACCCGAGATGTAGTTCATCGGAACAGATTAGGAGACATTTGGCACCACTTGTTTACAATTGGATACTCTGCAGCGAATGGGTGCCGTCAGAATGAGAGTCCAAACAGCTGATAAAACATAACAATAAAACAACCAATCCACATGACTCCATCAATTAACGTCTTGTGAAGTGAGAAGCTATGTGTTTGAAGCAAACAAATCCATTATTAGAATGTTTTAACTGTTTTCCTCTCACATCAAAATTCACTGACATTTTTTAGAACTGTTTTTGCTTGTATACAGTGCTTTTTTCTGAGCATATTGTTCTCCTGATTCAGACAAGACGACTTTTCACTGGCAAAAGCAATATTATGGATAGAGTGCTCACATTTTAGCCAGAAACAATAATTGCTATTCACTTCACAATACTTTAATTGATTGACTGGAGTGTGTGGACTACTTGTGATGTTTTCATCAGCTGTTTGGACTCACATTCCGACGGCACTATTCACTGCAGAGTATCCAATGGTGAGCAAGTAACTTCTCCAAATCTGTTCCAATAAAGAAACATTTTCATCTACATACTGGATGGCCTGAGGGTGAGTAAACTTTCAGCAAATTTTCAATTTGTGGTGATCCATTGCTTGAAGCTTTTTCCCTTACTTTTAATTTACACTGTACTATTCTGCTGTAACCTTTTCAAGGAAACCTTTTCAACAACAGAAAATGACACAGAGGCACATTGTTCTCTTTCATTATTTTAAAGCAATGCATTATTGACGCAGATTCTCAGACAACTACCTGAAGAGCCCATTTAACAAAAGCACTTGTTATGCGAAACAATTATATCCTGGTTTTTACGGCCATTATAAATGTTGATCTACATCTGTTAAGGCCACCCAAGAGGTTTGTTTTTCCTGAATGCATGTTCTAGTGCAGAACAAACAGTTGGTCAAATAAAAAGGTCCAGCTTCTTACATAATCTTTGTAAATCGTTATCTTAATGCATTGCATTAATGCTCTTCACACCATGCAATAAAACACAATGTGAGACCACAGTCACAATGTAAAAATACACCAATTCTGTCTATTACTGCATTCAGAAATGACAGTTTATAGATTTATGAGAGCATGTAAAAATCTGTGGCATGTTAAGATTGTATAACAGTGAGGAAATTGACAAATCTCTTGTTCTGCTGTCACAACCACCTGGTGAAACAATCAGTTTTTTTAGCAGCAGTGCAGACAATAAGGGCAATTAATCTCAGAAGCATCTGTCCTGAAACACGCTAACAACAGGAATACTTCAGTGTACTGAGCTGGGGAACAGCAATGGGCCTTCTGTACAAATTCACAATCGTGCACATCCACAACAGTTTAAACGTTCTTTTTGCATAAGATATAACTTGTTTACTATACAGACTCATTTAAATATCAGGTTAACAAAAGACTTGCCAGCTCAAAACAGAAAAATGCTCAACCAATCGGTCTCTCACAAACACAATCATTTGTTTGCCATACATGGTCACAATGCACTTACGTTGAATATTGTTATGCAATACATTGAACTTTTATTCAAGAAACATTTGGGCAAACAATCTGGACATCTTTAGTAAGGTAAAATAAGTCTATTTTCAGTTGAATGTCTCATGCTGAATTATATTTGTAAAGGGAAAAACCTTAAATCATGGCAAAAGATTACATAAGGTGAAAGTGAAATGAAAACCACATGAGGTAAAAGCTTTAACCTGGCTTAACCTTAAGATTAGTGTCAGTATAAAGTTAAACACATACACACTATATGTTTGCACGATTAACAGACCTTAATTCGTCAAAATTCACCAATAATGTAAAAGATTGAGAGTGAACACATCTCTCTTTGTGAACAGATTGCTGAGTCAGATTTTAAGAACTGGGGCAGTGAATTAATCATTCTTTTGAGCCAGTTCTTTTTGGTTAAACCAGCTCACAAATGGTACTGATTCTTTTACGAATCATATTTCAACTCTGACACACTGATTCAGTCTCACAGGCTCTCAAGATCACTGGAGGTGAAGATCATAATCAGAAGGCTTGGGATTTCATTCACAGATCATAAAGAACACTTTAAGGTGCTTTTTGTTCCTTTGTTTAAATCTTAACAGTTGTGCAGTCTTGCATGGAAAAGACTTACATGAAAAAAAAAAAGATTTTGTTTTGTTTGTTTGTTTTTCCACAGAAGAATGTGAAACGGGTTTGGAGCAGCATGAGGGTGAGTGAATAATAACAGAATTGTCATTTTCGAGTGAATTACTCCATGCCTTGAGGAACAAATCGATAATGAGAAGTAATGTATCCTGCCCCCAATCATTTAACATAATTCATAATATCGATTTTGAATTTGTCTGCTTTATTATTAAACAACGTTACCCCTTAAAAACACTGAACAGAATGTATATATTGTCTATAGGTTTACATGTAGGCTACGTTACAGGCGTTCAGACGTTATTGACCATTATTGGGGCAAATAGATGTAGACGTAGATTATTATTTATAATGAAAAAAAAATCTGGAATACTGATTACATACGATGCGTTAAATTCACTGTAAACAGCACACAACTAAATAAATAGTTTTTGTATTATGCATCCGGCACGATAAACACACTCACAAAAACTTAAAATCACACTTAAGCACGTTCAAACAGACACACAGCGGATGAATGAAAGAAAAAAAAGCGTTTTAATCAACAGTTGAAACACCGTGACGCTCTTCTGCACACACAGCAATGTCAAAGTACTTACATGAGCGGACTGGGGAACTGCGATGGGCACGAGATATGAACAGATGCGAAGAGGAACATCATCAGCACGGAGATTCTGAACGGATTCATGGCCAGATCTGTTGATCTCGAGCGCACCATCATCTGTCAAGCCACACCAGTTACTTTTCTCCAGAGATATAACGCGTCGCTCTCCTGTCCTGCTGGATAATCTTATTATTTCCCGTCATCAGGCTAGAGACAGACGGGATCGGATTGGTGATGAGTGTCCTGTTGGATGGCTCTATACGCGCCGCCTCATGTTACAAAAGCGCGCGTGTTGCTCTTCTGTGTGATCCTGCGCGCGCTCTGATCAAACTACTGACCCCGTATAGAGGGGAGGGAGAGATCAATAGCCCAGAATCAGCGTCATTCTGCCCCCACCCCTCTCTCTCTTGCCCTCTTATTGCAGAAGCCTGCTATCTTTCATCGGATCTTCTGGATCTTCATGCAATGCAACCCTCACCAGCCCCCCCCCCCCCCCCCCCTCCTCCTCTTATACTTCCTCCACACATACTAAGTAACACCCTCCTGAAATCAATTGAGAATTCGTACGAAAGTGCCTTGATACCCACTGAAAGACAACTAAGAAGATTTGGCATGCCTACATTTTTAATTGAGAACAATAGGGTTTTTGTCACATAAAGAAATAAACTGCAAAAATTTGTTAAAAATAGTTGTTTTTAATTGATATTTTATATGATACTTATGGCTACACAACATTTATAAATACATTAATGTTATATTATTAAACGCCATCTGCATGCAATACTACTAATGCTACTACTACTGATAATAATAATAATAATAATTAATAATAATAATAATTTTGTTTAATCTATTATTTGATAGAATATTTATTTTAATATAAATTACATAAATGATTATAAAATCTATACTACTACTAAAAATTCCTAACATGTTTATAAGTATAAATTATTATTATATTTATTATTTAATAATAATAATAATAATAATAATAATAAACATCAACAAAATAACATAATCAGCAACAATATATTAAATAAAAACAGTTACCTTCATTCTACATGAAACATTTTATTTATATATATTTTTATATAAACGATAAACATTTTATATAATAATTCCACATGAAAACATATTTCTTATATTTATATTAGCCTATTACATTTTAATATAATTATACACATTATATTGTAATAACATTTATTATTATTATTATTATTAAAATAACTCAAACCCAAACTACAGTACATGCAAACACGGTGAGCTATTTAATCAACTGTTGCCTGAAATACACTGCATTTTTATGCTTTTGTTTGAATCTGATCAATATAAAAGGCTCTATCTAGCTTGTTTTTCACAAGTATTCGTTCATTATTCATTTAGGGCATCAGTGAATGATGCATCTTATTCATAAATACATTCGTCTATATATCTTGCATGCACAGCATCCAATTTATATATATATATATATATATATATATATATATATATATATATATATATATATATATATATATAATATAAGGCACAGCTATAAATCACAGCCGAGTTATATGGCTATAATGCTCGTTAAAATTAGATACTATTTTTTCCTTCCCAGTGAAATAAAGTTAATAAGTCTGCGAGCAGGGATGGGAGGCAGGTCGGGGCAGTAAGAGGCGAGTTACCCAGGGATTTCGGCTTTTACCCGTTGCCTAGCAACCGCGCTCTCCGCGGCAACGACGAGTGTCAAAGCGAGGCGCGTGCAACAGGGCGCGAGACTGCGAGAGAGCGCAAGCTCTATAATAGGAGAGGCCTTGTGCTTTTGTTCCCTGGTCTGTATGCAGGTCCATTAGCACCCATCCATCCCATCGAACCGCGGATCCAATAGGGCCTAGAGGAGGTTTTGTACTGATGCACCACTGCAGAGAAGAGATACAGCGTGACCCTGTGGTAGCTTCAAATAGAAAAGAGTAGCCAACTACATAACAAACCAGGATAAAAGCTCTGGGCCTGCACTCGACTAAATGAAAAGATGCCGTCCCATCATCAAAAACACACTTTCTCATTAAAACTCCCAATAGGTCTTAAATAGACAGCACTGTTGTGACCTCTTTCCTCTTATGCATGGCCCAGACGATGATTAAAGGATACTGGGAAGTGGAGTGCACATGCACTTTGCTTGCTACCAGATTAATGTGTTCACCCAACTCTTTTCAGACAGTTCTGTGTTTATGGGGTCAGGCCTGAACACAAGAGGCTCTGGCGGTGAACTGTATTAGACATCGATGTGCATTAAAAGCATTTCCGAGGACCTTCCAGGTGCATTTGAGGATGAAACTCTTTATGTGCCGGCAGAGTGTTGGTGTGTTTGAGAGCGCCTGCGGCTTGACCGTGGGCTGTTCAGTAAAAGCTAATGACCGAGCTTATTAAATGTCGTCAGGAGATTCTCTAGCTGTATGTCTAGACCAGGGGTTTTCACACTAGAGGGGTGCAAGGCAGTGCTTGACAATGTTATTTTATATAATAAAGATACTTTTAGAATTTTTATTAATTCAATTCAAATTTATTTGTATAGTGCTTTTTACGATACAAATCATTGCAAAGCAACTTTATAGAAAATTATGTTTATACAATATTTAGTAGTAGCTTATCAGTGGTGACTGTTTATACAAGACGAACACTATCTACAACAATCATTATATGATGCAATCACACTTGTAGCAATATTTGCTAGTTCTATATGTTGTTTCAGGGTTAGCATCATCTGGGGTCCTCTGAGGGTCAGCATCATCTCTTCTCAGGTGTTCTGGATCCAGACTGAAGCTTGTGTAAATCCCGTGGCAAAACAGAGAAACCAATGGAGACATATTACCGTACCTGCTGTTCCAACCAAGTAAAATTTATTAGTTTAACCCAAGCTACAGATACAACTGCATTCACAAATTATGAGATTTAATTTAATTTAATTAATATTTTGAATTAGTTTTTATTTTTATGTGTTCCGTTTTCATTTGAATTTGAAAATTTTAGTTATTTTGTTATGTCCTTTTGTAATTTTTAGTATTTATTATTATTATTATTATTTTTAATTTTATTTTTTACTTTTTATTATTTTTTTTTTTAGTAACAAGTAACAACATTTTTCATTGTTTTAATTTCAGTTAACTATAATAGCCCTGCCTGGTTCTAGGTTAGTTGTGAAGTTTATACATAACAAAATGAATAAATAAATAAATAAATAAGATAAAAAAGACTAAATACACAATAATAATAATAATACTTGTAAATAATAATAATAATAATAATAAAATATTTAAATAATTTAATAAATAAAAAATAAAACTGGATTTAAATAATACATCTAACAGTACAGTACACTGTAAAATATTATTTTAAAATTTTTTCTGAATTTCTGAAATTCTTTTCAGTGTAGTAAGTATAAGTGAAATGATGTAAAAAAAAAAACTAAATATTTAACAAATAATATCTTTACATATTCTAGTTATTTTTACACTGTAAATTGGGGGGTTATACATGGAATTAATATAATTGCCTTTTAAATTATATGACGGGGGTCCTTCCCGTGAGAATTATCATATTTGGCTGTCCGTTGCAAGAAAAAAAAACTACGTTTATTAAAACTGGAGCTATAATCTGTGCATTTATGTTTTTATTACAACCTGGTTTCGGTAACTCTAGCTACGCGTTGATTATGCCTTAAACAAAACACAGCACTGCCTCTTGGGAGAGTTTTGAGAAAGCTAATTAACTTAAGATATAAGACGTTTGTCAAAGCAGTTCTGCGACAGCTATCGAGCTAAAAGTCGCGAGCGGCGTTCGTTCGATTTTCAGGGAAAGCGTTCTCATTTGCACAGCATTACAAAGTAAAGCTGGCTGATTAGACGGATCGAAAACAAGCATTTCTCATGCTCTGCTGAACTGAGGATGATGAGTATCACACACTCCTGCTATCCGAGCTACATCACTCCCCTGGGTCCTCCTACCCCTGTACCCTCGTCTCCATGGCAACATGCCCTGCCTCACATCACCCAGAGAGAGAAGAGAAAGGATGCTTACAACACTTCCCTCAGAGTCTGTGGTTCTTGTTTCTCCTGCTTTGAAACAAACCTGAGGCTATACTGATGAGTGGTAGTTCCTTTGTGTGGTGGCAGGACTTGTTATCGTTCTTGTAACGCCGTCTTGAGTTCTTTAATTTAGCCCTGACAAAAATGCTGAGAGGATAACGAGGCGCGGATGAGTCAGGGTACCTATTTCTCCCTCATTTCCTCTTTTACTTCGAGATTCTC